>NW_026267421.1:77520-78124 GCF_000697945.3 Frankliniella occidentalis | reverse complement strand
GGGGGGGGGGGTGCGACGGCCGCCAATATGGCCGAGTGACAGCATGGAGGAGCTAATTCACTCCAACGTAAACCACTCCGGCGGGGGCGCGGGAACTGAACGCAGTGCCATGATTTCATTTCAAAGTCAGAGAGGTCAGTATTTTTTCCGACGAAACTGAGGTGTTCAGTGAAAGAAATCTGTTTAAAGAGGGATGCTTACAGAGGCTCGAGCAAGCAGACCTGATGAATGCCCGTGAATGCCGGTGAAACACAATGCACTGCCCACCCCGTTACCCACTTCTTGGGATTACAAGGGATTACCTAACCAGGCCTAACCAGACTAAGTAAGAATTACCTAAGGGTCACGATCGCCTACGGCGAATTACACACAGGGCTTTACGTAAAGGATTACTAGTGATTCGCGAAAGCTGTACAGCCACATTTTTGGAACACCGTCCGTATTGCCGGAGCTGGAACACATGCCGTCGGTGGCTGCGGGCCGGTGCCACCCGCAGCGGGTCGCGCGCCGCCCCCCACGCACCGCGCGGCATCCGCCGCTTCTTTCGACGTGCTGCTCGCAATTAGTCCGCCAGCTCTGTCCCCCGCGCCGCCACTTACCCCCC
>NW_026267421.1:76113-77355 GCF_000697945.3 Frankliniella occidentalis | reverse complement strand
CCCCTCCCCCTCAATGGAACATGACTGCGTAAAAATCCACTCGCCTCTTCTGTATATAGAAGGGCCGCTCTGTACCGCTCAGGCTAATTGCATGCAAATGTATTCAGACGCCATTTTTTCCCCTACGGCGCTACTGCTGAAGAGGGGGTTAACGTGTGAAGAGAGGGAGAGGCCGGAGAGCTGGGGGGGACAGGCAGTGCCACAGTAGCATGTCGAGAGTGAGAGGCTACGGGAGAGGAGGAGGAGGAGGGGAGTGATGACGGAAGACACTCAACTCGAAAAAAAAAAAAGTTTCACGAGTAAATGGGCGAAAGGGGAGTTTCCCGTACACCCGTGTGTCCTTCCATTGGGACAGAAAGGGATGGGGAAGTACAGGACGGGAGATGGCGCGATAGAGCAAAAGAGAGAGAGAGAGAGAGAGGGGAAAACTCACCCCGTCCGCACGAGAACGCGCGTCAGGACGGTAGGTCTGGTCCTGGCTCGGACAACTCACCTGCAACACACAAAACAACACGTGTTTGTTGATTGGAAGGAGCGCACAAACACACGAGCACACAGTAACACGCTGGGGGCGTAAAATATTTAGGACCCGATCACCGACAGGCGCAGTATAGCGCAACAACAACTGTGAGGCGGAAAATGCAAAAACAATCGCAAAACTGTGCCTCCACGCACACAAAACCCTTCGCGCTATGTTATACATATTACAAAGATTCCTCTACGATTTTTTTTAGTTTTCTTATAAACGACGGATGAGTTATCCCTTGTACCGTGTCGTCACGGGCCTCCGTCACAGTCCAGTTATGTTGTTTACGTAGGACCACCCTCCATACTTCCTCCTCGGCCCTGCCTGTCGCCGCCCCTGCAGCCGAGCCGGGCGCGCCAGTGTGGTGTGCGAGCCGCCCTAATGATGGCTCTGACACGTGCTCAAGAGGCCCGGGAGGGACAAGGGGGGAGGGGCGCGGGGAGGGTGCTGCGGCAGAGATAGGCCAGGTGCTGGGCGGGATGCACCGTACCCCCGCGTCGCACACATTGCACAGAGCTGCGAGTTTCTTTTCACCTACTTTCATACAGCTCGAAACTCATTTTTCATATCCCACCCCCAGACCTTTTTTTGGAGCGTTTGATATGAAATGACTCCCGCATCAAAAATCATCCATTTCAGTTCAATCCGTTTAAAGGGCCCAAGGAGACCATGGAAGGGGAAGAGATGGATTGGATAATGGAAAGACAGGGGGGGGG
>NW_026267421.1:72989-76063 GCF_000697945.3 Frankliniella occidentalis | reverse complement strand
TCTGTCCGCTTGGAAGTTTAAGAAGCGGTCTCTGTCTACCCCCCTCTGCCTTGGCCCGGCCGCCACTGCCCCACTCTCCAACGTTTCGACTGCAAGTGTTGGGGGATGGGGTTGGGGGAGCGTGGAACAGTGAGAGTGAGAGTGCGGGGGAAGAGCGATGCAAATCCCGTTGCCAAACTAACAAGTTAGCCTTAATTACAGGAGGGGGAGGGGCTGCCACTCAGTAACAGTGGCGTCAGTCTCTCTGAATAACCACCCTCCCCTCCCTCCGTCCCCCTCTCTCCCTCGCGCCGACTCACTCGTCCCATTCACTGTATATATGGTCGGAAAACAAGTATTTCTGAAAGGGGGGTGTACTTACTTCTAAATAAAAAGCTCTGTCCTTTCAGTAACACCACACATCGGAATAATCCGTTCTCATGACGAGCCGACCGCGTCCTTCACTGACGGCGCGAATCAGCGCCCCCGAACACCACGCGCCTCGCTCGCAAACTTTATCAGCGCACAGAGAGTCTCAGAGAGCAAGTTCATTATTGCATTAGAGCACAGCGCAGTACACAGGGACAAGGCGCCGCAAGGCGCCGGACAACAGGGAGGGGGGGTTCCCTTTATTTACCGTTTTTTTTAAAAACCTTTCTATTTTGGATTCCTCCGGAAGAGCGAGCACGTAACCCGAAGAAGGCGGAGCAGGAGAGAAGACCGCCGGCAAGACTAGCGCCAGCGCCGAGTCCGTTAAGTTAAGTACAGAATAGGTTCTCTGTACTTTGCGCTGCGAGGAAGCCGGGAGAAACCCATTGCGCTGATCCGAGCAAACGTTGAAGTGCGGTGGCGAGAGAAGAATGAGAGAGAGAGAGAGAGAGAGAGAGAGAGAGAGAGAGAGAGAGACCGCAGCAGGTGGCTTAGAAAACTACCGCAAGTTAGCCAATTATTGGGAAATCGTAGACCTGTCTGGCGACAAACCGAACTGTCGTGTTCGGGGATAGTGGATATAGGGGGGCGCGGTGCGAACATCCGCCTGGCCACTCGACCGTCGCTCGCGCCCCATGGCGCCGCGCGGCGGTTTGGGGGAAATATTTCACTTTCCGCTGGGGAATCAATATTCGGATTTATACGGTGTGAACGATTTCCGGGGGCCCGTAGCGTGGCGGAGCAAGTTGCAAAGATGCGGGGGCGGAGGAGGCAGCGAATGAGGGACGGGAGAGAGGAAGTAGGGGAGGAGGGGGTAGGCGCGCGGGGTAAGCGCTGGAGTGGAAGCGAAAGGGGCGCAGCGTCGGGCGGAGACAACTTGTTCTTCGTTCCAGTGGCTGTGTCAGCGCGGGCGGAGGGGCGAGGGGGGCGGCTGCACACACACACACACACACACACACATACGTCATCATGCACACGGGCACAAACACACACGCAGCCATCAGTGTTTCTGTTTCTACCACGGTGCGCGTACGTACAGCTACCGCCTGCGCCGGGCCTGACAACTAGTTATAAACGCCGTGAACAGTTGGAGTGCGTTTCTGCGCGGCGGACTATAGTTGTTGGGCAGCAGGAGCAGTGCAGCAGGAGCAGCGGCAGTAGCAGCGGCAGTAGCACCAACAGCGGGACGGAGACGGGCAGACAGAGCAGAGACATGCACCAGAGGCAGGCAGACATGCAGACAATTGGGAAATGCTTTTCCGACCGGCGCATTCCCGCCACGGCCACGCCGCCGCGGGGCTGAGAGACAGATGCACAGGTAAACACTTAGTCTGTCCGGGCCTGGGTGTCTGCTGTCCGTGTGGCTGTCTGTCTGCTCCAACCGAGCGGCGAGACGAGCGACTCGATTCATCTTCCCAGCCACACTGTATCACTTCTCCCCCTCCCCTCCCCTCTCCTTTCTAGTTGCTCCCTCCAACTGCGACGCCCTCCCCCCCCCCTCCCCTAGGGGGCTCAACTCAAACTCTGCCGGAGGCGCGCACCTCGGCTGCTGGAGGCGTGTTTGCGTCTAACCACTCTGATGTGATGTGATAGACCCAGATAATAGCAAAGACTATCATCATGCAAGAAGATATGGTTCACCATCATTATTTCCGAGCCAGGAACGGTATGGGTTTGGGATAGAAATACCGGATCATCACCATATGACTGGACGAGACTAAGACGTACACACACACACACACAAACACACACACACACACCTGCAGTGGTGGTGGGGTATAGTGCTGGTGGTGGGAGGGAATTAATTTGGAGATGACTATGCATAAAACGCACTCCCCCGCTCCCATCCCCCCGCCTTACTTCCGACGCGCCTCTATATTCCCACTACGCGCTCAGTTCCAACTCAAAAGTATATTCACGAGAAGGCGAGGAGGAGGGAGGAGGAGGGGTGGGTAGGTATGAGGAAAGGGGAAGGGGGAGGAGGGGGCAGGAGAAAACAGACAGCGTAAATCAAGCCGGGGGTGGCGCAGCGTAGCCAAGCGCCGCGTAAATCTTGGCAAACATTGGCTCGGCTCTGCGCTCGGCTGTGCGCTCGGCCCGGCCCCGCTCGGCCCCGCGCCCGGCTCGACTCGACTAGTCGCTTGGGGATCGTTCGCAAACGTCTTTTCGGAAAAGGGCGAGGGAGAAAAGGGGTTCCTGGGTACGGTTTTTCAACAAAGTTCAAGGACCGCGGGGTATAAAAGGGGTCGCGCCCGTACTTAGCGAAACTGTCATGTCAACTATGAAACAGTTTGCGAATCATTTATTTCCTCTTCGCTACGACAGTCCCCGCCCCCCCCCCCCCCCCCTGCCCCGCCGCATTTCCAGTATGCCGCAATCCGCTAACTGTGTGGAAACAGGAAGAAAAACAACCACCGCGTTCTTTCGCGAAAACTTCAGGGCCGGTCTTTCCAACTTCATCTGGCTAAAGCCTAAAGGAGAACGAAAGGAAAAGAGAAGCGGTATCTGCTCTTTCGCCCCGTCCCGCCTCCCTTCGCCCCGTGTCTCTCTGGAGGCGGCGGTCATGCCACAGTCATAAGGTGATGCTGAAGCCGCCCGCTCCAGCGCGCCCGTTCCTCTGGAGTCGCTTTGCTGGAGAAATGTGGTGCAGAGGGGGAGGGGGGGGG
>NW_026267421.1:62976-72251 GCF_000697945.3 Frankliniella occidentalis | reverse complement strand
GGGGGGGGGGCTAGGTCAGGTTACCCTTACGTTGCCCTGGCCTTACGATTACCACTCATCAAAGTAATTACACGGACGGAGGCGGAAAGGGAGGGAGGAGGGAGGGAGAGAGAGAGAGAGAGAGAGAGAGAGAGAGAGAGAGAGAGATCCAGGGGTTGGGGAGCTATAGAGTAACATTAAGAAGCAGAGCCAAGCCAAGGACCTTGCTACAGTAGGCTTCCTTGGCCACTATGGTTCTGGCTGGCAGCCCTGTCTAGCCTCAGGCTGGCCTAAGGCCGAGCCTGGCCGAGCCTATGGCGGTCCTGTCTCTGGCGGTCCTGCCCTCCCTCATTAACAGACCCTCAGCTCTGCGCCGGGGCCGCCGTGCTCTTGAGGAGGATCACGCCCTCTGGTGAGAGGCAGCGGAGAGAGAGAGAGGGCCAGGGACCAGAATAATAAAAAAGAAAAGAGGGGGTGCTGCGGCGCTAGTCGTTTGTTGACACAGAGAGTAAGAAACTTGATGGCCATATGGTCACGCACTGTAAAAAGCTTGCTAAGAACTATGCTTTGGATTGCAAATAATTTTGAAGCGTTGTTAAATGCTTTGCATTGCGAACTATATCCTTCGCATTGCGAACAAGATCTTCGCACCTTACGAAGAAAATTGTTCGTAAAGCTGCAAAGAATTAGTTTGTAACCTTTGCAAACTATTTATTTGGAACTTACGAAGAAGAGAGTTTTCAATGCAAACTTCCTTCAAAATTCTTTGCAAGCAGTTTGCAGTGCGGAGTGCATGTACATGAGACGCCCAGCGCCGTTACAGTTAGCGACAGTCTGCGCTGCGATTAAAATAAAATACACCAGGTCTTTAAAAGGGAGAATAAAAATAAGGAAACAATTGAAAGGTCCTAATAAAAAGTATACTTGTAAAAAAATAAAAACAAATTCAAAGTGCCAGGCTGACAAAATAAAACTTGGGCGGCCGCTCAGTGGGCTGGAGCGAGTATAAATTGGCCGACACATTCAAACTGTCCTGGGCTGCAACGGCTGTGGAGAGGGGGGGTCTTTTGCGAGTCTTTTGTTACGTTCTGCAGCGGGCCGGGGTGAGTGAGGGGCTCGCGCAAAACAAAACAATTTATCAAATCTGAGAGATTATTATTATTTTACTTTCTTTTTTTTTCCTTTCTTCCTACCGCGCTCTCAATGGAGAGACGGAGAGCGAGATGCGAGAGAAAAACGCTACAGGAGGTCTTGGAAGAAATAAGTAAATAGACCAGCAACCGCCTTTTGCTGTTAACGACCCTCCGAGAGGGCCGCGGCACGGCGCCCCGAAAGCCTTCGCTTTTAATGATCGTATGCATTTATCAGCGACTCCCCCTTATTGCCCCCTCCCCCGTCTCTCTCATTAGACACTCAATCATGGCTGCACTCAATTTGAATAACCATCACTGCCACTAATTAAATGAGGGCCAGGGTACCAACAAAAAATAACGAGATAGGGAGCAAAAAAAAGTCTAGGACAGGTGGTGAGCGCGAAGAGTCAGTGTACTTACATCGTAGAGTTCAGAAGAAAACACATAGCACCTCCCTCCCACTGGCCTCTGTTTCCGGAAACGGCAGCCCAAGAAAACAACTTTATCGTCTATGGGCTTTTCCAGTCCTATATACTTGCATATGTTTTCACCTCTGTTATAGAAAAACTATCGAGGGCGGGAGCCTCTGTACACAGTGTGTATGGCTTGCCGGTGGCACAGCGGGGTGAGCGGGATGGGGCGGGGTGGGTGGCGTGGGTGGGGAGCCGGTGCGTTGTTTTGCCGTGCGCCACCTGCATAGTTAAACACCCAAAGGAATCGATACGTACGATTGCGAGGTATGGTAGAAAGGGTGGGGGGAGGGGAGCGGTGGGCCAAACAACTCACCCGCCTTCCTTCCCCTCTATCTTTTTCGTGTCTTTCCTCGGCCACGCCACCTTCCCTCCCCCACCACACTACGACACCCTCTCCTCTTTTCACATCCCTCTCCCCAACATGCTCACCAACCCCTAGTACGACAGTAATGCAAATGTAACAAAAAAGATAAGAAAAAACGCAGCCTTCTTTGATTTAAAAATTTGTCACTCAGAAAAAAATAAAATCTGGATTTAAACAACAGAAGAGCACACATCGCAAAAGCGGTAGTATTTACTTAGTGTAACCGATAGCAAGAACAAGCACTCTTGATCCATGGGCGATATAGCCGTGATCACACACACAGGCACACACACACACACAGAGACACAAGTGGGAGGACAAGCGCCTATACCTTTTGATATAAACCGCACAGATAACGGGCAGAGTAAACAGAGCCTCGTGTACCTCGCCAACCCCCTCCGGTGTGTATCGAACTGCTTCGCGCACCGACAGTCACACCAACCACGCCGCCGCCCCGTTGTTTCCGTTTCCGGCCCCCCGCCCCCGCGCGCCGCCCGCCGCCCCCGGAGAGCGAGCAAACAGACGCGGCCAGGTTTGGGGCTCGGCCGGGGCCGGGCGCGGTACGGCGCGGCACGGCGTGGCAGCAGGGGGATGTAAACCGCGTCGCCCGCACTGTGTGCGCCCGAGGCGGCCTGAGGGAACGGGGAGCCAGCCGGACCAGCTGGGGGCGGGCAGACTTAAGTGCGGACCCCCTCCTCCCCCTTCCCCCACCCTAGGTCCTCCGGGTTCCGGAGGGACGGGCAGAGGAGGTACGAGTGGGTGCGAATAAGAAAAAGCGTCTTTGTTTGCCCTGAGAGCCCCCTCTTCCAACGGGACGGGCAGACAGGAGCGGGGGGAGGGTCAAGCGAGGAGCGGGGGAGAGCAGGGCAGAGAGGAGCGAGGAGGGGGATCAAGTCTGCCGCGGCACCTTATCCCGGATCCCCAGTGAGACGCTTGCTCAGAGCGTCGCCCTCACTACTGCCGCCCCCACAGCGTCGGAAGCGGGTTTTGAAACAAAAAAAAATGTGGTGAAACGACTATAAACCGAATATTTCCAGTGCGGGCCGTGCCACACTCGTGTCATATTCGTGTCACACTCGGTCACAGTAGTGTCACAATCGTGCCACAGTCGTGTCACACTCGTGCGACAGACGTGTCACATTCGTGTCACAGTCGTGTCACAGTCGTGTCACGCCCCCCGTCCGTGTCCGTCCCTGCGGTGAGCGATCCCGGGTGGCGCGGACCGGCGCGTTCGTGACTCGCTGCCGTAGAGGCCACGCCACCGCGGTCGGAAAACAGGACGACAACCGGACAGCCGGACGGACACAGCAGGGCCGGCCGATATCGGGTCGATACCGTAATGCGATGACGTCACAATGGGGCATCAAAGCCCGTGTCAGGCCACCAATCACAAACGAGATTGAAACTCTTGGACCCCGTTGGAGGGTGCGGTGGGAGGAGAAAAGGGGGAGGGCAGAGGACGGCATATAAGAAGGAGAAGGGCGGCGGAGGTGCTGGCGGGCGCGGAGGGCGGAACGAAGGGGCTTTGTACCATATGCAAGGCCACCCATGCAACGTCTACTTCGTTCGTCCAAGGCCTCGACATCTACGGCGAGTACGACCACGTCACCACGCTTGTCCTTGTGTCCGCCTCATATGCTCTGTCAACTCAAATGTGTACATAGTACACATTAAAGAAAGTGTACATGGCATGTATGCTTTAATTAATGTGTACATGGCTATGTACACATTTTTAAATGTGTACATGCCCATGTACACATTTATAAATGTGTACATAGCCATGTACACATTTATAAATGTGTACATAGCCATGTACACATTAAAAGATGTATACATGGCATGTATACTAACGGTTGTATGTACACTTTAAAAGATGTGTACATGGGCATGTACACATTTATAAATGTGTACATGCTCATGTACACTTTTATAAATGTGTACATAGCCATGTACACATTAAACAAAGCATACATGCCATGTACACTTTCTTTAATGTGTACAATGTACACATTTGAATTGACAGAGTGGTGTTTGTAGGGATTTAAGGGGCTGGCAGGTGAGATTTGGGTAATAAGTTACGCTATATCAACCAGGGCATCATAGAAAATGCCGTTTTTTTTGTTACTCGAAGATTGTCGAATAGCCCACCCACCGGCGGAGGCGACCGCCCCACCAACGCATCGCCGCGCAGGTGAGGTCTGTCTAATGAGATTTCCACTCGGCGTCACGTCAGGAGGAAGGGGGCGGGGTGGGGAGGAGGGGTGGGTGGGGGGACTACAGCGAGGGAACAGTGCGGTGGGACGAAGGGGTGGCCGGGGGTGGGTATGATACACGGAGGTCCCCTCAACCCCAAACCAACCCCCAGCAGGGGGGCGGCGGCCACGTGGCGGGGGAGGGCGGTCAGTGTTTATTGTGTTCTGATTTGTCCGCTACGCGCTCGCCCGCCCGCCGGCAGCACATTTACGCCGGCAAATGTGATTAGAACGCCAAGCTGTTTTGTCTACCGCGTGTATGGGGGGTCGCTTCCCACCGACTGGACGTCCGTTTATTCTCGCCCGCGCGCGGAAGCAGCAGAGGCGGCGGGGGAGGGGAAAAAAGCGGAATGGACGAACCATTTCGCGAGATACCGCTCGATATGCCATTAATTGCTCATATGTCGTTGCGGGCTTTTTTGTGTGTGTATGTGCTGCGCCGTGCGATAGGCACTGTGTGAAGTTCTATCAATATCGACGGTACAAAAATAAAATAAAAAAAATATCGATCAAAAGATGATCATTGTGGGGGAAAAAAGAATACAGATTTAAGCGATTTATGTGCCTTTTATTTTGGCACAGAACGGCACCAACATAACTAGCTGGCCTTTTAAACCTTGGCACGCGCCACACCTGCATTTCGAAAAGGAAACCTAGCTATTCTTTCTAGAGGAAACGCTACTGTCTCCTCGCTCCATCGTCACTCCACTCGGCAATCGGGCAGGGAAAGAGATTGTCTATTCACAACATTCGCCCGAGCGTTTGAACGGGCCCGCGCCAGCGACTGCTTGCGAGGGGGACAAAGCGACCGTAGTGTGTGCGACAGAGACAGAGAGACCGAGAGAAGGCTCGCCGCTGGTTCCAGTCCGGGCGGACAGACATACAGACAAAGAGGCAGCCCCAGCCCGCCCGAGAGCAGGGGAGGAAATAAAGGAGAACAAGTAGTAGAATGACCAACAGCAGCACAAGCCTGCCCTGTGCGCAGTTCCGAATCCTCATTCCGAGAAAAGAAACAACACCCCTCTTGCTAAGGACATGATAGAAACAATTTCTATCTGAAGGTGACACGTGTGTAAAAAAAAGCTGCGTTCCTACTACTCATAATATGTACAGTCAGAAGTATCAATTTTAACATTTAAAAAATAAATAACCAACTATAAAACCAAAAGTGCGTCCAGTTTCTTAGTAATGTAGGTCAGATGATGAAAGAGATAAAAAAATAGTTTTGATAAACATATTAAAAGACAATACGCTGGAATGTGGAATTTACTCCCCTCAAGACACAATGCATTCGTGGAGAAAAAGGATCAAGTCTCCTGAGGAATCGTTGGGGGTGGAAGGGGTGGCGGTAGCACTCCGAGCAAGCACCTCCTAAACTTTTTAAGGCAGGGGCCCGGACGTAAGCACCGATACTTATGGGTCAGGCGCGTCAACGTCTTGGTATGACACATGGACAATTTTGATGTTTTTGTACAAGCCTCGGCACAAGCCGCTGTCCAAACAACGGTGTTCCCGCACAACGAAAACATGTTTTATCGGTGTGTTGGGTCAGTCGTAATCAAGATGTAATAAAGGTATTTACAACCCCATGTTTCGTGTAACATGGCGCTTTAATGGGGGCAGGGGCAGGTGCTGGGACTGTGTGCCTTTGAGCCCAGTGGTCCTGCCGCCCCACCCCACCCTCCTCGTGCTTACAGCGCCGAGAGGGCGAGGCAGGGCTTGCGCTCCAGCGGCCGGCCCCGACCCGTAGGCTGGCGGGGCTCAACACAATGGTGTTGCCACCCACCTATTGTGCCAAACCAAAAACAAAAGAACAGGGCGCGCGAAAAGAGGTAAATTCAAATCAGACGCCTGCCTGGCGCGCTACCCTCCTTGGCGGCCCGCCCACGGCGACCGAAAAGGAAACCTACAAAAAGAGAAACAAACCAACAGAAAACACACACAGAGCAGGGCGGGCCGGTGGGTGGGGCCGCCCCGAGTTAATCTAGGCTTTCATATCCATGTCAAACCACGCGCAAATTTTCAAATCGCAATCACGCGACAAAACCCGCCCCAACCCACGCCATCCGGCCGCGGTCGGCCGCATGGCCAAGTTTTGACGGCGTCTGGACATCGCTGTGGAGCACGCAAAGCCTCAGCCTCTGCGCCCGTTGGTGTCGCGGTCCAGCGGATAAATCAATCAAAAGCTCAATAACTAATAGCCACAACAATAAACTGAAACAGAGAGAGGGGGCCCGTTCAACCCCCCTCCCCAGGACGGGCCCGACGCCACCGCGAGCGGCGCGAGCTCTGAGTCTGACAGCTCCGGCAAGCTTGCATAACACGCATTAACCAACTCCCGCGCCGCCATGCCAGTGTTCCCTCTCTCTTTCCCCCCTTTCCCCCCCTTCTGCCTCCCATCTTTCCAAGCATATTGACGTAGGGATGCAGTACTACCACTACATGGGAAAGGACTAATTTTGTCTCACGAAAGAACAATATTTTGTGCACATCTTTTGCCTTTGACAAATTTATAATTTTTGAGACAAATATAGTACCAGCTCGAACAAAGCTGACGTGTTCGTAATTGTGTTCTTTGTTGGGGCATAATTGTTCCTTCCCATTCATTTGTACCCCATTGTCATTTATGTTAAGTAATAACTTAATCTTACCCAAACCGAGGTAAATTGCACGCCGCATTTTATTAACCACAAGATTCTGTTTTGTTAATCGAAATTGTGACAACGAAATTGCTGCTTTATTAGAGATAGGTTTAATCTGTGGATGATCGTCAGAGGTAATAAATATCATTTTAAGTACTTAAACAATAAGGGCATATAAAAAGAGGGAATATATTCCTCACATTAAAACATGGTGTCGTATGTATCTTTTAAAAATCTCCAGGTAAATTGTAAGTTCCTGCCCGAACGCCTCTTGCCCGAAGGCTACGCTCCATCATACTGCCCAACCTCACCGAGGCACAACTTTCGCCCGAGTGGAAGGGTGCGGGGGCAGGCCGGTAGCGGGCAGACTCGTCAAGGCTTGGGCACCACCGCCACCACTTTGGCTACACTGTAAAAAATACCGTAAGGAAGTACGGTTTGCCTACGGTCCGTCCCGTAAATTTTATGTACGGACCGGACCGTGAAGATATTGACCGTATTTTACTGTGTTAAGGAAGTGCTGTATTGATCCATGGGATAGTTTGCGAAGTTACGGTACATCCCGTACGGAGTGGACCGTAAGCCAAAATAACGGTGGCGGACCTGGTGACAAATTGACGGGGCCCACCGTAGACATTTACCGTAGGTTTTTCTAACAGTGATACTTTGACGGGGGTAAGATACTCGTCCAAATTAGACCGGACAGGGATGTTCTTAGATACAACATTTGTTTAATTTTTCCCCTTTCATGTACGCCCATACGAACGTTATGCGATGAAAGTGAGGGATCGCGGTGCATGGGTATTAACAGTAGGCTCGGTATCTCTCTACGTATATTCTCCCTGAAAGCTTCTTCCTCCCCCTTTCTTCCCCCTTTCTGGAACGCAACAATATAATACAACTCGTAAAGCGTACTATGCGTAATATTCTTTCTGGCCGATACCCCAAACATTCATCAGAACACCTCGTTAATTAATCGCCCTCCAACACGCCGGAATATAATCCCACCCCTTTCGATTTGCCACAAGTAATGAGTCATCAAATACACCATACCTTGTTATTTATCTATTTTTCAACACACATAATCGGGGGATTGAGAAGGACGGGAGAGATCCTGTGCGCTCCGGTCCCCTATAAATTCAATCCTCGGAAAGATAATCGGTCGAAAAGCCCATCGCTGTGTGTGGGAGGGGGTAGGAGCGATAGAAAGGAGGGGGAGTGGGGAGGGGGTTAGAACAGAGAGGGTAACCTCCCGCACCCCCGATGCTGTGGAGCGCGTCCTGTGTATTAACTAAACGGTCGCATCCCCCGAGAAATCAGGCGGCTTATTTCGAAATGCTGTTGTTGCCCCCGCCGGCTTTTGTTCCAACTACACTACACCACGCACAGCAGCTACGATGCTACATCCGGCTCTCTCCTCATCAATTAACACTCTAGACCCAATATTTTTATAAAAAGGGCACGGGCTTCTCGATTTATTATATAGGTATATAGGTATATAGGTATATAGGTATATAGGTAACGCAATCAGAAATCAATATGATGATAAAGGGGAGACTATTCGAGTATGTGACACGTCGTGGCAAGAATGGCTATATGTATACTGTATGCGAGAGCCGCTGAGAGGGAGAGTGGGTCAATGGGTCTGTGCCAAATATTTGCCGTGTGTGTGTGTGTGTGTGTGTGTGTGTGTGAAAGCTAGAGGGGAAGAGGGCAAGGCGGGGCTGTATGTGCCATCTGGCGGGGGTTTTAGTTGAACCACTAAACCGAACGTTGTGTGGCGAGGCAGGGGTGGCGGGCGGGCTTAACGACCCATCCGATTCGGACGCACCGGAAGTGTAAAGGGGACTCTTCTCCTCATTTATCCTCGCACTATTCGGCGGGCGTGAGCGTGTATTGTGGGTGGCGGGTGGGCCCGACCGTCTTGGGGCCAGGGTGACGATCCTCCCTACGGTCGCAGGCGAGCCCCGCTGTGCTGTAGCGGAATCCAACAGTTATGCGTATTGGTCCTCTCTCTCTCTCTGCCCCCACGCTAGCCATTCGGCTAGACGGGGGGCAATGAAGCCGATGGCATTGCGGTGAGGTTTCATAAGGGCCCCTCTTCGTGGTCCAATAGAGCACACCGCACAGCTGGCCCGCGAACAGGGTTGGGACAGGCGGGGAAGAGGGACAGCGGGGGATAATAATAGTTAGGGGCGGCAAGTTGGTTTCGACATTAAATAATTCAGGCCAGACAGGGCGACGTCACCGAGGCGGGGCGACGGCTGCGGGCGGCCGACTCTCTTAACGACCGAGCGTTGAATATAAAAGGATTCGCAGCCCGCCGCGGCGATAACGATATTCGCAAGGCGCGTGACGCGACGAGCTGAGTGACGCGTAACGATATGCAAACATGCGGCCGAGAATGCTAGCGCGAGAGGGGTTTGGGGGTG
>NW_026267421.1:55865-59281 GCF_000697945.3 Frankliniella occidentalis | reverse complement strand
CCCCCCCCCCCCTCTCTCTCCGTGTGTGTACAGACGGCGGAGGAAACGCCCAGGGCAGGGAGCAGAGATAACTGATCGGAAAATACTGGCGAGCCATCCCCGCCCACTCCACGACCGGGGGGGCGTGTACAGTAACCTTGCTCGCCCTCGTCATGAGCAGGTAATGTGCGCACAAGCACGTGATGCTCCCACTCTCTTACACGCCTGCCTCTGAGCCTATCTCTCCAATTCCGGTTGAATATTTAAATTGTCCAATTAGACCCCGTCAATGATGATGAGGCTGATTGCGAGACACCATACCATATCGCTCTGTATACCGCGCAGCCCACCAACACGAGTCGCCCGCCCTCGCGCTACCGGGACCAGGGGACAGGGAGCCACAGCGCGCGCGAGCGAGCGCCTGGCAACGGCAGGGTAGGCAACGCGCTCCACAGGCGAGGCGAGCGCGCTGCCTACCCGCTCACCCCGCAGGCGCTGAGTGGAGAGCGGCAGAGCAGGGGAAGAGGCCAGCACACAGGCCTGAGTGAGAAGGCGTGCGGCTACAGAGAGGCGCAAGGCGGCGCGAGCAAACAAGATCATCCGTTCTGCCTCTAAAGTGAAAGGCAATACGCTCTCCGCAACCATACCGCCGCAGAAGCAGACAAGAGCAAAACGAGAAAGTTATACAGGGGTAATCTAAAGAGCAAGCATTTCTTTTCTGGTTCGGTATAATATTGGCACACATTTCTAAAATGCAAACTTAATGACTTTCTGAACCAACATACTAGAAACAGGCAAAGTGGGGACAAGGAAGGAGTGTATCAAACCTCTACAAATAAGGCACTCCATTGTCCCAAAGGAGTAAAAAAATAATTTAAAAAAATCAACCTTTGGGCCGTTCGGGAGACATTAAAATATCAACAACTGGAGAAGGCGCTGTATTGAAACATAGTTTCTGGCCAGTGAATCAATTTTAAAACCACTCCTGCTGTAAAACAAGAAGCGGAATGCGCTGCTTGCCCATACGGGGTGCAGGGCCCGTGTGCAGTTTAACGAGTTAAACGCACCCTGCAGCGCTCGCGTGCTGCGGACAGACATGCATGTGTGGACTGCCTCTCGTCCTATCCGCTCGCGCGTTTCCCTTTACAGCTCGCAGGGGCAGTCACCTTTTTCACAGCTGGGAAACAGTCGCAATGCAGCAGTGGTGGTGGTAGTACCCGCCCCGGGAAAGACGCGGCGAGCACGCAGAGGCAGAACGACAGGAGCAGCAGAGGAGGGGTTAAAAGCCGCGGAAAGAATTGCCGCTAAGAGACGCTGCGCGGGCGGCGCGTCGGGCGCGCGCGGGTGGTGGGAGGCTAGATTGTTTTAGCGGGATGGCCGACATTTTTCTCCCTGATGGTCGACAACGAATGGGGGTCCTCATCCGAGGGACGTCGTGTCACACCAGACTGCGAACGGGGGAGCGAGGGGGCAAACTTTTTGTCACACCCCGCTTTCTCCCACCCTCGCGCTGCTCCCCCGCCACGAATCCCCCACTCTCCCACTGCCCAACGTCCAGCCGAGCAAAATGGCTCTCCCACATCCACCAAACAAAAAAAAAGAAGAAAAAAAAGAGATGAAAAAAGTTCAATCTCCATGGCATCGTTTTGCTCAGTCTGATGTCGTACCATGTTGCCGACCTCAGAATATATATTGTTACGAACAGATTAGAAAATAAAGAGGAGAGAAAGCCGACCGAGGGGGCCAGGGAGAGAAAAGGGAAGGGAGAGAGGGGGAGAGAGGGGGAGAGACGGAGAGAGAGAGACGGAGGGAGACGGAGAGAGAGAAGTGGAGATGAAGCGGTGCCTGGCTTAATTTGCGCTCCGATTCTACAACTGATTGATGATCAACCCGGACCAACGTGCAGCTAAGGCAGCTATAGGACGCCAATTTTTTTGGTCACACGGGGAGAAGTTCTCAGCGTGAAGAGAATTGGGAGGTGTGGGGGTAAAGATGATGACGCTACGGTCAGACTCCTGCACACTTTCTCTCTCACTTCCTCGTCCTCGTAGGAGCGGACCATCCAAGGAGCCGTCGCGGAGCGCGGCTGGCTATCGGGACCTTTTGTCAATGTTTGCTTGGTCTCTCTCCGCCTAACACCCAGACGCCCCGATCCACTGGTCCATTACAGGGATGCTGCCGGGCAGAGATCACAGAGCGGGCTGCTGGTGGGATCACAGCAGTGAAGCGCCACTGCGGCTTCTGCCCTTCAAACCAGACCGGGCCTCGGCCTGGCGGGGCGAGGCGGGGCAGGCTGACCACTCCGGGGACCACCAGCTCCGCTGCCTGAGTCAACACAATTCAACCTCGCCGCCACTAACTCGACTCGGCCCGAGATGATCGCCCGCGCCACCCGCGGGAAAGAGAGCGCTGTCTCGTGACGTTTCAAATAAGCCCGCGGTACAGCCCTAAATGACCGCTAAACAAATTTGTATGTTTTTGTGTGGAGACGTTCGCGTTAAAAGTTACGTTTTCTTTTGGACAAATTTGTGCGCAAAAATGCAGGATTTTGTACAAAAACGTTCGAAACAACGCAGAAATGCGTGCAAATAATGTCATTACTGAATTTACCGTTCACTCTTAGCGGGTGTGCGTTCAGAGCGTTGAGGCACAACAACAACAGGTAGTTTAAATGCTCCCGCCTCACCCTAGTTATCCAGCGCGGCTTGGCCTTGGGCTTGGCCAAAAGCAGGAAACTAAGTTTTCACGACCATAACCCTAAAGCCGGCAGGCAGGCAGACCGCCGGACGGACAGACAGACCGACAGACCGGCAGTCCCGTCTCCTATTGGACAGTAACTCGATAAGGAGAGACGTACCCGGAGCGATCCAGCCAGAATGCCAGTCCGAGAAGTTGTGCATTAATAAAGCAGAGTCCTCCATCTCGCTCCCGTCTTCTTTGTTCCGCAGTCCTGGTCGGGCGAAAAGTCAAACCTTCACGAGAACGTAGAGCATCATTATTGCATGGCGGCGCACTCCAGACAGTGCCTCGACTTGTCGAAACACATTTCTATACGTGCGACGAGATCGCATCGCACCAAGGCCAGCTGCGCAACAAATACATAAACGCGCGATTTTTTTTTTCCATTTTGTTGAATGTACCCTCAGCGAAGGGAAACATAAGGAGAACGATGGCCCCCAATTTCGTTCACGATAATTGTCCTCTCGCTGTTTCAGAGGCCACCTGTTGAGCAGTCTCCAGGACGAGCCGCTTCCGTCCCGGCCATAAAACAGCTCAGTTCGCAAATATCGCGATTCTTTTGTCTCAAAAATGCCTTGAGGAAAGGAATGCGAACATTCCATCGCCGCGCCGCGCTGGCCGCTTGTTTGGTGATCACAGGACCCGGCCGGAGAGAGAGAGAGAGAGAGAGAGAGAGAGAGAGAGAGAGAGAGAGAGAG
>NW_026267421.1:52561-53083 GCF_000697945.3 Frankliniella occidentalis | reverse complement strand
CCGTCCGGGTCTCATCCGGGTAAGGTCCGAGGTTAAACCGGTTGCCGTCCGGTTGCCGTCCGGGGCCCGACCGGAGTGAGCGTTGTCTGGGGGCGCCCCGCCCCGCTTCACGGACTCCAACTTCGCCTCTCGCTTCTCGACGACGACGTGAAGGAGCCGCAAGGCCCGCGATGCGGTCTCCGACCATCGCCGCCGACGACACACGGCGGCTGCTTGCGAGGCCAAGAGCAACGATACGGAGAGGCGAGAAGAGGAGTTGGGGGGGGGGGGGGGGGCACCGGAGGATACGCGTCGGGCAGGATCAAAAACTTTCAAGGGTGTCGCAGAAAAGTAAGCCCGCAGGCGACGCAGGCGGCCGCTGGAACTCTTCGGCGCAGCCATCGAACATCGTCAGACCCGGCACTACTGCTCGGACTGGTCAGCAAAGCAAAGCTATGTAGGCAGCGCGTTACGGACGGCCAACGAGAACCAAGTCTCAAGTCTGGTGGTTTTTAGCCCGCCCTTCTGCTTTGAAAAAGCTAT
>NW_026267421.1:46928-52511 GCF_000697945.3 Frankliniella occidentalis | reverse complement strand
GGGTGGGCCGCCGCCTTGATCAGCTGATCGTCACAGCGGCGGTAAGCGTGAGGGAAGGGGAGTGGGAGTGGGGGAAGAGGGAAGGCGTTCAGATTAGATGTAGTGGAGGAAGGGGGGAGGAAAGGGAGAGAGAGGAGGCCCGAAGGGAGGTGCAGGGCGCGCAGGGGTTTGGGGTGGGGGGGCGCCTCGGACAGGATCAGGGCCGAGTAATGAAACGCAAACAGAGAGGGGGGTGTTAAAAGGGGGAAGGAGAAGCAGAGGAGGCAGAGACCTCGGGCCAAATCGTCTAGGTGCGCGCAGGGCGCAGCAATGAAAAAAATAAATAAATACAAAAAAGAAATATGCTTGGATTATGTAGCCTACCACTGCTATCTATATTTTTCAGCAAAAAATTCTAAAGCCTTGAATGACAACAGTTAACGCACGTGATGTTTCAGATAACGAGATAAAACGTTCGATTTTGTGGAAAAACAGAAACAAAGCTATCCACGTACAGTATGAAACAGGTTCGGGTCGTCGCCAACGAGAGTAACAAAAACAACAAAAAAAGAGAAGGAAAGGCGCGGTGCGAGCTCAACTGCCGGCCTGCGTGCGTCACGAGAGGAGTGCACACTATGCAGAGCACACAATGTCTTTATTTTACGACACTTTTGTTGTATTTGTTAAGTGCCATGCCCGCCGGGGCCATGCCTCGTTTTCCAGCAACCAATGCCGCTACGTGACTAAGTTCTTGCGGCGCAACGACAAATTGTCCACCGTTTTGTGTGACGACGTAGTCGTCTCTGGTCCATCAAAGAAATCTGCCGTTTTCAAGTAAAACGACAATGAAAAGTGGACACAAAAATGTCATCAAATGGCACATATATATTTTTGGAACAATGCAGTGGCGCAGCGCGCTGGCGGCCCATTAGCCAGCCCGGTGTTGCCCTGATTCCAATCACCACCCGTGGCATGGCGACGCGTAGCGTGAGCCGCCCGCTCAGGGTCTTTTCATATCGCAACACGCCGCCGTGTTCAGCAAAAAGGGGGGGAAGGGGGAGGAAGGAAAATTAATACATTTTTCAGGTCGCATTCCAGTCCGGCACGTGTGCGTGCAGCTCGCACACCGCCTTTCTCCCTCTCTCTCTCTCTCTCTCTCTCTCTCTCTCTCTCTCTCTCTCTCTCTCTCTGCTACTCACACAAACGCCACCTTGCTTTAATCGCTCCGTAAATCGCCGCCCGCGCCGCCCTCCACGGCGATAAAGAATAACAGAACTTATTTCGTGTCCCGCCCGATTGTTAGTAGCAGCAGCGGGTAGCGGCGGCGGCGGTAGCGGGGTTGGGCGGCGCCATGATGTAAGTAGTCGCGGGGAGCCAGCGGAGGCGACACCACGGCGGCGTTCTTATTCATGAAACTTTAAAACGGGGCACGCGCGTGGCGAGAAACTACCCCTTAGGGAGAGCCGCGCTACGCCGCGCAAGGCCCTGGCCATTCTAGGATAAAAATTCTTAAAAACGAGTACAGCTTAGCCAATGTTTTTAGAAAACGTCATTGCAGAATTTGTGTGTCACTTCCATTTACCAATACACAGCGTGAAACACCCCATTTTTTATGGTTCTCAACAATTCAAGAATCTTACTTAAAATTCTGAGACCATTTCCTTAAGGAAATTGTTTTAAGGAACAGATAGGACTTAACATAAATAATTGGTCTCCAAATTTTTAAGTACGACTCTCCAATTGAGAACACATTTTTTGGGTGTAATACACAGGGTGCACCTCAGCCCTGTTACTTTTCCTGGTTATACTGGTACCAGGTGCAGGCGTGCGGATGGGTTGCATTCTCTCACGGGGCTATAAAGGCGCCGTGGTGAGGGTCGGGTGGCAAGCCCGCCCGCAGAGCACGCCTGCGTGTGGTATTGTATAACGAGAAAAAGGCACGGCTTAGAACACCTACTCTGCATATTCTCTTCTTAGAGACATTGTTTTTTTGGCTTGGCAGTGGCGGAGTCCTATAGAGTGTGAGTGCGAGAGAGATCTGTCGTCTGCAATCGGCGGCGAGTGAGATAGAGACGCCCCCGCCCCCTGGGCCCCGGGCGGCGGCTCATCGGTGGCGGGTAGACTATGACCGGGTCGATGGAGCACCAACAATCATTAATTATTTTCAGCGTCGACTATTCACCCCCACAAAGCACACGCCGGGCCAGATAGCGCGCGGCACTGCGTGATACACGAACAGAAAAGAAACGCAAATATGTTTCCACAATAGTGGCAATGTTGCCACAATGCTGGCACGCACATACTGTTGAAGGTTTTACGGCTAAATGTTTCGTTAGTTACAGTACCGAACTCAGCGCAAACTGCTTGTCAGTTAGGATAAACGGACAGTGAAATTCTCCAGCTTACAGGGCTGCCTGTTTAGCTGTGGCAAAGCGATAAATTCTATGATTATAATAAAGAGCACAGAAAAGAATAGTTTAGCTACGCTAGGAAACGATAATGCCAAAACGTGACCTGATCGATGTCATTGTTGGAGTTGGATTTACTGTGTTCCCTTGCAGTGCCTGCAGACGTTACAACCTATAAATGGATGTTGGGTAGTTCCCGTCTGCTGCCCGCTCCGATCTTGACTCCTTTCCCTCGCTCCTTTGGCCGGTGGAGATATAGACCTCCGACCGAGGGAGAGGATTGAGGTGGGGAGGGGGGAGGGGGCGGGTTTAGGAGGGAGGGGGAAGGCGGGGGGCAGGAGGGGCGGAGCACTCGAGTCATACATAAGTTATGCAGCTCGGACTGCAGCACCGGCTGCCTATCATCCCCCTCCTCTCTCTCCTCCCCACCCCCGCGAGCCCGGCTAAGCCAACCTTCCCCACACCCCGCTCGCCCGCACCCCAACTCCTCCGAGCGGAGTGTGCACTAGTATCGAGCCGTGAGGCCAAGCTAAGGCCACCGCAAGCAAGAACCCCCGACCGACCACCTGTGTGTGGCCATTAACCGAAAAGAGGGGGTGTGGGGAGAACCGTGTGTCTCATTTCGTACTGAAAAGGTTCATCGTCATGATCGGCCGACCATGGGGCCGGGCCATGAGTTCCGAACCGTGAGGTCGGGTACACCATCAGGGTAGTGGTGGGCTGGGTCGGTAGTGGGCCTGAGTGACAGGCTGGCCGCGGGCGGGCGGGCGGGGCGTGGCCGACAGGCTTGTATTCTATTATTTATTGCCAGTGCCCTGCCGCTGCCGACAGTTCTCTTTTCCTTCTCCTGTGTTCCGTTCCCAATTTTTCCTTCGTTTCTCTTCTTTCTAGCGCACCGGTACCGCGCGCACCCCGGTACCCCGTCTTTCGTCGAGTCTAGGAACTGGACACAAAAGAAAAAGGCCACAAAGTCGACATCACCGCGATGGTCACAAAATATAGCAAAAATTACTCTGTACGTGATGCGTCTTTCTTTCAAACAGTTCTGCAATAATTTTGATTTTGGAGTGATTTTTTTACATCTCAACGTGACAACAATTCATTTCATTTGAGAGCAGGTTTCTTGCTGGGCACTTGTTGGAAGAACACCGCACTCCAACCACCATATCGTGCATATGATCACCGCCGAGCTATGAGCCAGCAGTGCCGCAGAGCGCCGCTGGTTAAACAAAGCAAAGGCGGAGGGCCACCTCTGCAAGGGGCGCCGCCAGCCGCGAGGCCGCCTTACAAGTTTAATGCCTTTCCTACTACAGGCGTTTTAACTTTAATGCCTGTAGAAGTGCCTTATTGTTTAATTAAAATGCAAGAGACTTTTCGAAAACGGGAGCCGCTGACCCCAAAAAGAAAACACAAGAGAATGAATAAACTAGGGCAATCAGTTTGGCGGTGTACGCGGTCAACGGCATCTCATGTCAGGGCCGCGACTGCGGTTGTAAAATATAAGGACCACCCCATTTGCCAACAGTTACGTGGTTTTCCGAAAGATCCCTTATAATGGGCCGTCTGCATCAGCCCGCTCGAGGGGGGGGGGGGTGAAACCCCCTTCCACCCCTACTGCCATTTACAAGCTGACGGGGCGGAGGGGGATGGAGGCGAGCGAGCGGGCGGGCGAGCGCAGGGGGTGGAAAGGTGCCAGAATGAAATTAGGGTAGCCGGACGTGGCAGGGCGTGGCGGGGCGTAGAGGGTCTGCGGGCACAACGACCGATATGGCGCCGAGTCCCCACCCCCCTCCATGCCGCGAGCCTCGGGGGACATTTGCTTATTTACCCAATCAGCTTATAACAGGCGCCGATCCAAGGCCGGGCGAGTCATGCCTTTTGCCAGCCGAGCAAAGTTTGCCAAACTTATAAAAAATGCAGTCTTTTTGGCCACACCAACGACATTTGAACTAAAAGGATTATTCCGGCAATTATTCGGTTAATGGCTTATACTCGAAAAACAGAGGTAGAACGCCGCACTTATCAAGGGGTTTTGATCTTGATGAATTTTGAACTTAATGCCTTTGGACAGGCTTGAATGCCAGTGCCTCGAAAAGGGGCAAGGTTGCGACCTTGTGTCACCAGTGTAAATGCACGTGTCGTTGATGTGTTGTTGGTGTGCTCGAAACACAACAACAGGGCCACGACCACGACATCTTACTCACTCTGGCCGGGGCGGGGGTGAGTTAGGGCGCCACGGCACTGAGCAAACAACTAACCTGGAACAAACGAGAAAAAAACACGTGCGTTAGACATGAACATGTTTACGACACATTTCACCCTCCTTTAAAAAAAAATGTAATGAAACCTTTTTAAATTCTTCCACGGCACTAAACAACATAAAATCTCCACGGCAAACTCGCGTGGCCGCTGGCCGCCAGGGCGGCGCGGTAGTGGGGGCGTTAACGATATAATCGCAGGAAAAATGAATCGCGCGACCAGCGGCGCGTGCGTGCATAGGCGGGGCTTAACGACTGGAATTACTACCGCGACCGGTGGCGCCGCCTAGCGAGCCACCCAGCGAGCCACCTAGTGAGCCGCCTAGCGAGCCACCCAGCGAGCCTACTAGTGAGCCGCCTAGCGAGCCACCCAGCGAGCCGCCCAGCGAGCCACCTAGTGAGCCGCCTAGTGAGCCGTCCAGTGAGCCGCCTAGCGAGCCACCCAGCGTGCCGCCTAGTGAGCCGTCCAGTGAGCCGCCTAGCGAGCACCCAGCGAGCCACCTAGTGAGCCGCCTAGTGAGCCGCCTATAGTGAGCCGTCCAGTGAGCCGCCTAGTGAGCCGCCTATAGTGAGCCGTCCAGTGAGCCGCCTAGTGAGCCGCCTAGTGAGCCGCGTAGCGAGCCACCTAGTGAGCCACCGAGTGAGCCGCCTAGCGAGCCACCCAGCGAGCCACCTAGTGAGCCGCCTAGCGAGCCACCCAGCGAGCCTACTAGTGAGCCGCCTAGCGAGCCGCCTAGCGAGCCACCTAGTGAGCCGCCAAGTGAGCCGTCCAGTGAGCCGTCCAGTGAGCCGCCTAGCGAGCCGCCTAGCAGTGAGCCGCGTAGCAAGCCACCTACTGAGCCACCTAGTGAGCCGCCTAGTGAGCCACCCAGCGAGCCGCCTAGTGAGCCGCCTAGCGAGTCACCTAGCAAGCCGCCTAGCAAACCACCCAGCGAGCC
>NW_026267421.1:40205-42033 GCF_000697945.3 Frankliniella occidentalis | reverse complement strand
GGGGGGGGTGGCATGACGCCGTGATGGACCGAGCGTACAATATTGCTACGGAGGATTAAAGTCTTAGCCAAGAACTGTGCGGACCACCCCGAGACCTCCGGGGACGCCGCCGCCGAGCGCTCCCTCCGCACCGCAGTCGTGGGCCCCCGCTTACCCTCCCTCCGGACCGGGGGGCGAAGCAACGGGCGGGAGCGAGGGGGAGCGGGCGGGAGCGGGTGGGAGCTTGCGGGAGCTTCCCCGCTAGAGCGAGCCTTTGTTCCCGGCACCACCGCCATTCGAAATGGATCGCCTTGCCCGAGGAGGACCGCTCGAGCTCCGCTATACTACTGCATAACGGCGAGGCGTGGCGGGGAGTGGCGGGATACGGCGAGGCGGGGTGAGGTGGTGGGGTGAGGCGGGGCGAGGCGGGGCGAGGCGGGGCGCGGGTCGTCCGCAAAGGCATCATGTGACTCGGCAGGAAGGTCCACAGGTGTCGGCAGAGGGTCATACATCAGGGCGGCTGCCATCCGTGCAGCCTCCATCCATCTAGGGCCATGAGCTGGCCCTTTCGGCACGGCCAGCCACTCGAGCCCACCTGTGAGGTGCGGGAGAGGGAGAGAGAGGGGGAGAGAGGAAGAGGGATAGAGAGGGAGTGATAGCACGTGGAGCGGTTGCTTTGCGCGCCATTCCGACTTCCGCATTAAGATCGCCTTGCGGGGCCTTCCGCCCGTGCGAGGGGAGCACCAACACACACACACACACACAGACGGTACACACGTACACACGTACACGTGTAGCCCTGTTTATCTGGGAACGCTGGCGCAATTCGTTGCTTTCCTGGGTTTCGGGAGGTGGGCGAGAAGTTGCCGAGCGCGTGGTGGTATAGGGCCGAGGCAGGGATGAAGGCACGGTGTACAGGGTAGGCGGGGGGTGAGGTGGCGGGGAAGCGGAAGGGTAGGGGGGGCGGAGACGGATGGCGACCAACAGAGCAGCCCAGCAAAGCTGCTGTGATCTTTCTTCTCCTCGGAGGACGCCGAGCCGAGCGGCCTCACACTGAGCAGACCACCTCAGGTGTGTGTATACACTGTTTACAATTTTTTTTTGTGCTACACAAAAAGTGTTTCCCTTCATCCTCCATGACCTTAAAACGTTGCTTCTTGCTCCCCTCCCTTCCCCCTTTTCCGACGACAAGAAAAAAATAACCTAAAACTAATATGTCGGCCATCAGCTTAACCTTTTCCTCGCAGACTCTTTGCCGAGGGCCTCTCCCCTCCCTTTCCGCCCCGAACGCCCGGCAGGTAGGCACGCCCGGCCGCCACGGCTGCGCGCCGCACAGCCTGACCGCACGGCGCCTGCAGGCTCGTCCATCCCCGAACTCCGCGCTCCGCTCCGCGAGGCCCGCCTCCGACCGACTGGGCTACTCGGCAGCGAGGGCGACCAAGGCTCTTCTGGCCCGGTGGCCATACGTTGCCACAAGACTTTTCGCAAATAAAGCCCAGAGGGTTTGTACGTTTTTAGTGGCCACGGAGCAGCATCACGACAATCGTGCACTCATATTAGTTCCTTGCGAGACGAGACCTCGTCACATTACGAAGAATTCGTGTTACGAACGGCCGAGCTGGATTACAAAGAGCTCATCATGGGCTGTGGTACACACCAATGGATCTCCGTACGCATTGCGTTACGAACGCTCCCGTTTCTCTTGCATGTTGTGAATAGTAGGGCAGGTCGTTCGTTCGAAATAACGTGCAGTTTGCGCGAGTGTGCACGTGAAGGGTGCGAGGGTGAAAACGGGTGAGAGAAAGACAGAGAGAGAGAGAGAGAGAGAGAGAGAGAGAGAGAGAGAGAG
>NW_026267421.1:37496-38945 GCF_000697945.3 Frankliniella occidentalis | reverse complement strand
TGTATGCCAGGCGCGTCGCAGCGTAACAGTGTTTCGTGAGATATCGCGAAGCCTGTTACGCGAGACGTGGTCTGGCGTACATCTACCTAGTATTTCAACTAGATTACTGCTGCTGCTGAACACTTAGAAACAACCCAGTTCTTGAAAAAAGAAAACTCTTCTTGTTCTGAGGCGATTTTAACCGTGAATGTTCATTTATAAATAAACATTTCGTACTTGCTCGGATACAAAAATTAACTTGAAACAGTAGCATTTTCTCTAATCTGCTGAGAACAAAATGCCTCAGAACAAAGAACAGTTTCCTTATTTCAAGGACTGGGATCTTTCCGAGTGTTCAGCAGCGGCAGTAGTTGTCTAGTTGAAATGAAATGGAACGTGTGAATACCGAGGCGCGAGCAGCGCGACTACTGCACCTACCGATACGCACCCGCCGCGCCGTACTCGGCCGCACCCCCTTTTGCTCCGGGCTGAGCGCAATATTTACAGTGCGCGTGGGTTGCGCGGGCGGGCGTAGCGCGACGCGGGGGGCTCGGTGTCAAGTCGTTAGACCAGACTTAGCCTCCTCCTCCTCTCCCTCCCCCTTTCCTCTCACCCCTTTGCCGCCTCCCCTTCACCAAGCCGCTCGCCTCGCACTCCATAGTCTCTCCCCCTTCTTGTCTTTGCATTGAGCGCGCCCTAAAGTCCCCCCAGCTCGCCGTCTCTCTCTCCCTCCCTCTCCCCTTTCTCTCTCTTTCCTTTCTCATTAACCTCGTCTCCCTTGACTTCCACCCTCATCCTGCCGCCCCCTACCCCCATCCCACCGCTCCCCTTGGTGCATCCAGCAGCCTGCAGGCCTACGGGTCACAGGCCCCACAGGCCTTCAAGACGCAGAGCGGAGTGGCTTTTCTGCCGTCCATCCTGCCCTCTATTGTACAAAAACGCTTTCCATCCAACCACTTAAATTTGTATTTTGTTTTCTTTACAAAAATAGGAGAAGAAAACAGATTATTTTTGAATAATTTCAGTGTTGCGTGTTGGCCCCGCAGTGACCTCGTGGCCGGCCCTGCGGAAAACAAACTGAAACTCCTTCGGAATAATTTCACCCCTTCCCCCTCCAGCTGAACGACCAAGCTACATTTTTTCCGCTTGATCCCCCCCCCCTCCCCTTCCCCGTCTGACCCTCACTTGCGCCCACGCCACGCAAGTCCAGAAACAAAACGAGGCAAACATAATATTTTTTTAAAACGGCGCGCTCCGTGGCCCTAGTGCACCTTCTAAATGGAATATAATACCGCGAGAGAAAGCGAGCGAAGGGTGGGTGAGGGGGTAGATATGGAGCAGGGTAAGTAGAGGGGGAGGGCGTCGTTTGAGCACTGGCTTTCTCCGAGGCGTTCGACTGGGGAGGGGGAGAAGGGGTGAAATCAACACGCCTCCCATCCCCACCCCCACTTACGAGCACCCACCATTCTC
>NW_026267421.1:34899-37446 GCF_000697945.3 Frankliniella occidentalis | reverse complement strand
GGGCCGCCTAGCGAGTCACCTGGCAAGCCGCCTAGCAAACCACCCAGCGAGCCGCCTAGTGAGCCGCCTAGTGAGCCACCCAGCGAGTCGCCTAGTGAGCCGCCTAGCGAGCCACCCAGCGAGCCACCTAGTGAGTGAGCCACCTGGCGTCCCCGCGCCCAAGTCCCGAAGAGGAAATAGGCAAAAATAATAAACCGCTCATGATGGCTGTTGCTTCTTTTGGAACTCGCGCCGAGAGGAGCCAAGAACCAACACTACCACCGCCTTCTTGGAGAGATAGGAGGAGCGGAGAGGGGGACACGGAGGCGGTGACGTGGAATATACTTTCTTCTTCACAACTTTTTGGAGAGATGCGGGAACTCCGTATTGCGCGGCGCAGCTCAGGAGGGGCGCCTCCGCGCCAAGCGGCCCCCGCACGCTGCGCACACCCCGCAAACCCACCTGTTCGGTTTTTGTTTGCGGTATTTATTTTTTCCTCCTTTCATTTCTTTTTTTTTTTCGCCGCATCGCTGCCATTTTTTTTTTGTTCGTTACAGCTGGCTGTGGTGTGGCGGTGGATGTTTAAGTGTCGGGAGCGCGCGCGAAAACGAGACGGTGAAGTGCGAAGGTGGAGCGCGAGATACAGAGGAGGGAGGGGGTGGTGGTATAGCGCGACGTAACCAAACACCGCGGCCGCCGCCTCGTCACTTCTTGATAATAACGCGCAGAGCCCGCCCCCAGACAACGCTCACTCCGGTCGGGCCCCGGACGGCAACCGGACGGCAACCGGTTTAACCTCGGACCTTACCCGGATGAGACCCGGACGAGACCCGGACGGGACCCGGACAGGGCCCGGATCAATCCGGACGAGGCCCGGATGAGACCCGGATGAGACCCGGATGAGGCCCGGACGGCACTCGGACGGCACCCGACCGGCACTCGGACGGCAACCGGACGGCACCCGGACGGCATGCGGACGGCACCCACACGGCACCCATACGGCATCCGAACGGTAGCCGGTGGGAACCTTCAGACCCGGACGGGACCCGACCGGTGTGGCCTTACTATTGAGGCGTGTGTGGGGGTGGGTGAGTGGAGGCACCGCGGACGCCTGCACCCACTGCGCCACAGGGGCGAAAAGACGGCCCCGATCTGCAGCCGATTGCGGACCGGAAGACGGCCGGAAGGCCTCTTCCGGGCCCCGACCGGCTCCTGATCGGCCGGTGTCCGGGCAAGTCTCTCAAGGGTACCCCCTTAGCAGTCTGATGAAATATCGATACGATATCTTTTCGACATAGCATGTCGAAAATGTATCGAAATCAGCTACAATTCCTTATCGGAACGTTATCGTTTCGATATCGCGCCAAAAACCAATTCTCATTAGGAACCTCTGCAGCCCAAAGTGGTTCAGCCGCTCCCAACCTGCAGTCGATCGCGGCCCGGAAGACGGTCGGAAGCCCTAATAGGTAGGCAACATCTTGCCTTCAGGGCATGCGGGACCTCTGGCCAAACGCGCCCGGGCACCGGCCGATCAGGAGCCGGTGGAAGCCGAAAGAGGGCGTCCAACCGTCTTCCGGGCCGCGATCACCCGATCTACAACCGATTGCGGACCGGAAGAGGGCTGGAAGGCCTCTTTCGGCCATCCACTGGCTCCTGATCGGCCGGTGTCCGGGCGCATTTGGCCAGAGGCCAGAGGTCCCCTAGCGGCCTCGTTCTAGAGATTACGTCCATTTTTCTAAGCTACATTCGGTAAATTATTGGAGCTTGGCGCATGCAAGAATCATGGTAGGCCACACGCCGTACCCGCATGCCCTGAAGGCAAGATGTTGCCTACCTATTAGGGCTTCCGACCGTCTTCCGGGCCGCGATCGACTGCAGGTTGGGAGCGGCTGAACCACTTTGGGCTGCAGAAGTTCCTAATGAGAATTGGTTTTTGGCGCGATATCGAAACGATAACGTTCCGATAAGGAATTGTAGCTGATTTCGATACATTTTCGACATGCTATGTCGAAAAGATATCGTATCGATATTTCATCAGACTGCTAAGGGGGTACCCTGGAGAGACTTGCCCGGACACCGGCCGATCAGGAGCCGGTCGGGGGCCGGAAGAGGCCTTCCGGCCGTCTTCCGCTCCGCAATCGGCTGCAGATCGGGGCCGTCTTTTCGCCCCTGTGGCGCAGTGGGTGCAGGCGTCCGCGGTGCCTCCACTCACCCACCCCCACACACGCCTCAATAGTAAGGCCACACCGGTCGGGTCCCGTCCGGGTCTGAAGGCTCCCACCGGCTACCGTTCGGATGCCGTATGGGTGCCGTGTGGGTGCCGTCCGCATGCCGTCCGGGTGCCGTCCGGTTGCCGTCCGAGTGCCGGTCGGGTGCCGTCCGAGTGCCGTCCGGGCCTCATCCGGGTCTCATCCGGGTCTCATCCGGGCCTCGTCCGGATTGATCCGGGCCCTGTCCGGGTCCCGTCCGGGTCCCGTCCGGGTCTCATCCGGGTAAGGTCCGAGGTTAAACCGGTTGCCGTCCGGTTGCCGTCCGGGGCCCGACCGGAGTGAGCGTTGTCTGGGGGCG
>NW_026267421.1:28504-30471 GCF_000697945.3 Frankliniella occidentalis | reverse complement strand
AAAAAAAAAAAAAAAAAAAAAAACGACAAAAGAGGCTAAAGCGACTTTTATCCGATCAATTAGGTAAAACGCAGCGGTTGCCTGGAGTAAAGCATTATTTTGTGAGAGCAACGCAATTTTTAAGGTGAAACGAGTTCACCATGATCATGTCTTTGGAGTCAACAGCGACCTTACCTGGACGCGACGGCGGGGACGTGGGGGAGAGGTGAGGCTGAGCAGGTCCCCGATGGGGAGACACACTAAGGCATAACCCCCATACGGATGAGCTCCGCATGGGGAATGAGGGCGGGCGAGCAGGATGGGGTGCGTCCGGAAGGTAGGGGGGTGGGGGGTTAGTCGGACGTGCAGGGGAGGCAAGGGGGGCAGTGACAAGTACGATCGAAACGCTGACGTCCTCCGGCTGCCCTCTGCCTTGTCTTGGAACATTGATGTCGCCGTCGAGTGGCGTGGAGGCCGGCCCCCCTGGGGGAGCAGGCAGCCCCGGGGCCGCCGCCGCCGTGCAAGGAGGCGCCGCCGGCATAAGGCTATGAAATAGGCACGGGGGGGCCCGATCGATACGACGTCACAACCGTCACTAGACCGTCACTACTACTGTCACACACTCGCAGAGACACAAGTAGTGCGCCCCGCCATCGTGGGAACGGGGCCAGCTCGGACAGGCGCTACACCACCTCACACAAACACTACTGCTGCACATGAAAAAGAAAGAGGGTGACGCATTACAGCACTGGAAAAGGTGCAAAGGTGCTTTAATCAGCACCTTTCAAAAGCACATTTGAGAGGTAAAGTATTGCACCTTTGACTTTCCAGTGCACTCCAGTGAAGTAGGAATGGATCCAGAGAGCCCACACGAAAAAAAAGTGTAACCAGAAGACGTGAACCAAAGCAATTCTTCAAAACTTAGAACAGATTTGCTCCACTTTTTTTCCACGTGGGTGAGAGGAGAGAGAAAGAGAGGGAGAGAAAGGAATGTGGAAGCACACGGCGCGAGCAGGAGGAGGAGGAGAAGGAAGCATTCCTATCAGATATGGCGCAGGCACGCGTGCATGTAGCATGCATCTCTAAAGGTGCATATTTCATGCATGCAGCCCCCCATTATGGAGCTTACGGAGTGGGAGTGGGGGTGGGCAGGCGGACAGGGCCGAGTGCAATCAATGACCACTGAATAAACCACGGCAAGCGCCGCCTTGGATGGTTGTCCCCCACATAATACTGGGATGGGTCGTTCCACGCACCCAAAAAACGAGGTTCTTTGATTCAAGCATCCAAGGATATTTATTCTTGGTTCAAGCATGGTTCAAGAACCTCGTCTTTTGGGTGTGGCACGCAGACACCGCGCCGAGCTTTCGACAAAAGTGCGTCTCAGTGCGCCAAGTGTTTTGTGCAAGGTTTTGTGTCATTTGTGAACGACGCAACGACGACTAAAACTCATCACCCACTCACAATACGGATATCAAAAGCACTTGTAGAATTTTCTGCTGAAGGCGGGTGGGTTACATACCGGGTGTTGCATAAAAGACACAGGTGCGGGCGGGTTTGCCTACCCAAGGGGCTATGGCGCCTTACGGGCAGAGCGGGTGGGCAAACCCGCCCGCACCTGTGTCTTTTATGCAACACCCGGTACAAGTAAGGTAGTAGATGTTCTTCAGTAAGTAAAATGTCGTAAGACACTTATCACATCCCAAAAAAGGTCGTGAGATATAAGTCCCAGGGGTGCAGCACCATTCCTATAGTCCAGGCCCTTCCCCCACCACCACGCACGCGCGCAGTCGGCTCCCTGTCATGGAGATTGACCCGGCCCCGCGCCCCTGCCAGCCGAGCTGCCAGCCCGCCAGGCGGTGCCGGCCCACGCCGACAGTTCCCCGTAATATCCTGCCTGGCACTAAAAATCAGACACGGGATCAGTTCGATACACATTTCTCGAGCGCGTCCCGGTAAAAGGAAGGGAGAGGGGGGAAAAGGGGGGA
>NW_026267421.1:24077-28434 GCF_000697945.3 Frankliniella occidentalis | reverse complement strand
CGGCGGTGGCATACACCCGGAGGGGAAAGAATGGCAGGCTAGCCCACAAGCGGGTGACAGGCCATCAATAAGGGAGTGGGAGAGACGGACAGGGCCGAAGAAGAAGAAGAAGAAGAAGAAGAAGAAGAAGAAGAAGAAGAGAACGACTTGAGGTTTTGTGGGTAATTACCCTATGCTCGCAATGTACATTTTTGGCAGCAGCATAGTTGCCATTAAATGGGATAGGGCAATAAGAAGGCGCACACAGCAGAGCAGTTCAACGCACAAATCGACAGAGAAATGTCTAAAATTTTTGTAGTACTACGTGGCTGTCGCCGTCTGCCGTCTCGCTCGGCTCGCCTGCTCCCCGTGCATCGTCCGTCGTCCATCCATTTACCCATCCACCCAACCGAATGTATCCGATCCACTTATCGGACGTTCCCATCCGCATTTCCATTTCCGGCGTCTCACCGGCGTTGCCGCCGTCGTCTCCCCCTTCCCCTCTTCCACTTTCACACACACACACACACACACACACACACACAGCGCGCTTTCTCTCTCTCTCTCTCTCTCTCTCTCTCTCTCTCTCATGGCGACACCACGTCGGGCGGGTCCCCTCCGGTCCCCGCCGCGCGCCCTACACCGTTGGGCAGCCATGGCCGCCGCGCGTGAATGTTGCAGCACGCGAGGCCCCCCCGGCGCCACATGAATACTACAGGAATCAGACGCGGGGCGGCCTGGAAATAATACGGGGCGACGTTACAGCGGAAGCCGGAACGGCGGAACACGCCGGGGTCGGAAGTGTGCCCCCCGCACCACCACCGCCACAGCGGCGACGACACCAGGCTGGCGCGCCACCAGGGTCGTCTCCGGGAGCACGAGGGGGAGGGGAGGGGAGGGAGCCTGGAGAAAACCACTGGAGGGAGAGGAGGGGAGGGCATGCGGCGAGGAAGGGGCGCTCTACCAAGGCGGGCAGCGCGCGGACCCTCCCCGGTACCTGCTGCCCCCCTCGTCACACCGAGTCGGGCCCCCATCGTCCGCTCGGATTAATTATTGCGGTTGGCCACACTGCGTGCCGCGTGCCGAGCCAGAGCGAGCGAGAGAGAGAGAGAGAGAGAGAGAGGAGGGTTGGTAACACTGCGCACACAAAATGGTCGGCTTTGCACGGCTGGCAGCGCGGCAGCAGCGCGCCAACCTTGTGCCACACCGCGGCGCGCCGCCCGCTTGGGCGCCACAACTACCCCTCTGCGGTCGGTTGGTAACACTGCGCTGAGAGAGAGAGAGGCAACGCGCGACACACACTCTCTCTCCGCACCACTACTATTTCTCTTTCGCACGCACAGTTTCGACCCCACAGTGGACACTCGACCCGCAGGTCACCCGCCAGCCAGTCTTTCGGCCCAATTTTCGGCAGCTCTGCCGCAAGAGAATACAATGCCCTAGGGGTGTGCTCTTCCAACCCTTCTGTTCCAAGAGGCTGTAATTTCAGCGCGAGTAATGAGTCTAAAACTAGGGCCGTGGAGGGTACGCGAGGGTACGAGAAAAGCGGTGGTGTTTGGAAGTCGAGCGAGAAAAAGAGAGAGGAGAGAGAAGTGTAATATACGGCAGAGCGTAGGGTAGGGTCGTTGCACACAATTAAAACGCACCTTTGCTTCCGCGCCATTGACTCCATACTCGCTCCCCGCATAGAGCGCAGGTCAGTGTGCTATAGTGCCACACCGCTCGTCCACCCCGTGACGCAGCAGCAGCAGCAGCGGCAGCGGGAACCCTGCTGCCATGGCGGCATTTGCCGTTCTAGTAATGTGTCTAATTTAGCCCTGGCGGCAGATCTCGTCCAAACGCCCAGCCATACCGCGCGTCCACCCCCCGTCCGCCACGCCGCAGGACAGGCAGCAGGCTACCGCACATTTGTCCGGGGCCCCTTCCTCCACCCTGCTGACGAGTAGGAGAGGGACGCGGGACTCCCCTTTAATTACGATCCCTCCTGGAAAAGGGTCAGGGGGCCCTGCAGTCGGGCACAAGATGAGATGGCACAGGAGCCGCGGCGGGCTAGGGGGAGAGGCGGGACCAGCCGCATGAGTTACAACTGCACCGGTACAAGGTAGATGTACGCCAGACCACGTCTCGCGTAACAGGCTTCGCGATACCTCACGAAACACTGTTACGCTGCGACGCGCCTGGCATACATCTACCTTGGCCTGCGGCGCTGACACCCGAGTCAGGTAGTGCAAAAATGTGCCTCCGGTCCGTCAACGCCCGTCACTTCGACTAATCATGCAGGGTTGTACATTTTTTCGCTTATTTTCGTCAAAAACACCCTCTAGCGCCTCAACGGTTTGAGCTTGAGCAAAACGGACAAAATTTTCGCCCATAGGGCTCTACTTTGATGAGTTACCCCTAAGGAAACCAAAACAAAATATTTTTAAAAAACGTCATTTTTGGGACCTGTGTTTTTTGATTTTTTAAAAATCTAATTTTTGAGCTAGAATGCTCATCTTCGAACTCGATCTGTCTTTTTATGATACAAAACGACCCTGAAAATCCCAGGTCGCTCGCTCAATTCGTTTTCGAGTTTTCGTGCGGACAGATACACAGACAGACACACAGACACACAGACAGACAGACAGACAGACAGACAGACAGAAAAAGTTTTTTCCGACCAGACGGAGTAATAGGCTTCGCTAATCGCTCAGCCAATAAAGTACGAAATACGTGTAGCAACATCGCGTAACAACGCTTTTGAGACTTTCAAAAGGTGCTGGTCTTGACCAGTGTTGTGCAAGATACTCCCTAAATGTATCTAGATAAAGATACTAGATACTGGTCGAATTTGTATCTTAAGATAAGATAAAGATACTGCATCGTAAAAGTATCTAGATAAAGATAAAGATACTCCACAAAGTATCTCAGATACTTTTTTAGATACTCGTCCAAAAAAATGTCAGGTAAACAATTAAACAAGCAGGCCCGCCCTTCCGCCAAACGAAGTTGCCAGCTTCGCTTCGAGACAAGGCAGTAACAGTATAATATTTGAAGTTTTTCAAATTAAGTTGACGTTGAAAATTGTAACGAGAAATATGTAACTTAACGGACGTTACATCGTTACAGACGTCGGCAATGGTATCGCGTTACGTTACTGCTCGCAGGGAAAGTAACGCGTTACCGGTACTTAACGATTAACGCGGTACAGTAACACCGTTAAATCGTCACGTAACGTTAACCCCTAACAGGTGGTGCCGCCAGCACGCGACTGATTCATATAGTGCAAGTGCCTCGCGTCTGCCTGTCGGACAATCGCGCATTTCAGGCGTTTCAATTCGAGGTTTTCGAACTTTGAGGGGGAGTAATAGTATCTGACAACTCAAAGTATCTGAGATACCGTAGATACAACAAAAAATTATCTAAGATAAAGATAAGATACGGGTCACAAAATTTATCTAGATACCAGTAAAAGATACCAAAAAAGTATCTAGATACAGTATCTAGATACTTTTATCTAGATACTGCACAACACTGGTCTTGACATTTCCATACGCATTGCGATATGAGACAAAGTGACAATCCACAATTTCTTGCTTACACAAAATTTACAATATACGTCGTACATTCGCTGTAAAAATATTTCTCATGTCGTGCGAGAAAAGGGGAGGAGAGTAGAAGTCGGGGCTGGGGAGAGAACAGGACAGGAAGCAGTAGCGGAGCAGCAGCCCAGAGCGGCGGGGCCAGTTCGACCGCTCTCCTCCAACAATTTCTCCGCGCCGTGCCGCCGGGCGGCTCCGTCTTCTCCCGAGATCCCCATATCCCCGGAAACAGCCCGGCCTGATGGTCACATAGGACGGGCGGGGGCCTTGTGGTCAGGGGGAAGGAGGAGGAGGAGGGCGCCAGGAAAGTCCAATTTCACTCGAGTTTTTATATAATAATATCGGCAGCGGTCGCGGGACAGGGGAGGGGGGAAGGGGGAGGATAGCAAGGGAGAGGCGAGAGAAGGGGCACAGGAGGAGGGGAGCGACGCAATGTGGGGAAGGTGGTCGAAGGTGGCGGACGCACCACGGTGGGTCCCAGCCGCACGACCGCTTTGGGGATCGCTCCGCTGCGTTTTAGAGCACCCCCCCCCCACACACACACACTACCCTCCTCTGCAGTGTTGCCGATCGACCTTTCTATTTTATTATTTTCCGCATTTTCCGCTTCACGACGTCCCCGGCGAGCAAAATCACCGCGGGGTCGGCCCCGCAAAAATAAATAAAAGGCAGAGGAGCTCTCACTTCTCGGCGTCTGCTCCCGGCGACGCGACGCGATGGAAATGCACACTGCACACTCGCTGGGGGGTCCTTATTGTTTCTAACTTGAGATACGGGGCGGGGCCGGGTGCGCGGAC
>NW_026267421.1:14023-23337 GCF_000697945.3 Frankliniella occidentalis | reverse complement strand
TCACATTTGGAATAGTAAATATGACATATTATCACCTTTTTAGTCACTTTTTAGAGACCAGATAGCAAATTTGTCATTATTCTGAAGTTTAAAAGACATAGTTTCAGATAACGATTTTTAAAGGTGTACTTCTGGTAACTCTATATACAACTGATGTTGATGAGAACAAGATGAAAAACACAAATATTCCAATAAGTATAGCTAAGACCGGCTATTCCGTCACTTTTTAGGCAGTACACACGAATTTAGCTCGCCAAGAAATAGTATATTGCCAATTTTTCTGCTTTAAATTGAATTTTTCCAATTTTTCCAAAATTTCCGGTAAATTACGATTTTTACCGTAATTTACGGTAACATTGATTGTTACCGGTAATTTCGCAACCCTACTTTAAACTCTTTCGCCGTAACGCTCGCAGTAACGACGCAAAGTACCGCGCCCATTGAACACAGTTCGCATGCACGCCCACGACAGTCATTACTAGACGCCTAGCTCTAGTGCTCTCTCTCTCTCTCTCTCTCTCTCTCTCTCTTCCCCATTCCCAAAGAGTGAACTAATACATGTTTCTGGTCGTGCACTGCACTAACCATGGCAATGCTGCTGCAACACCCATTGGACTTTGGCGTGGTCGGCTGCACCTACTCGGCACCAACGACCAGCAGTGCTCTTCATTTTCCATAATATTTTTTTTTGAATTGTTTTTTACTTTTCCCCACTCGCCCCGTTTTTTCCTCACCCCCGGGCGAAGTGTCCTCCGCTGGGCCTGACTTTGAGTGGGCATACATCACCCAGCGTCATTTATAGATACAGCGACCGCGGTGCCGGGGCGAGGGCGCGCGCGCTCGAATTTAAAAAAATAATCGCACCAAAGAGGAAGGCATCGCACGTCACACGCTAGCGCGCGGGAAAATAAAAATTTTAAAATCATAACAATAAAAAAACAGGACCCTGCCCAGTCCTCTGCGACCGCGTTGAGCAGGGGGCATGTATATATAGGGTAAAAGGGTCCACTGCGAGGAAAAAATGATAGGGGAGGAAAAACGGAACAGGGGAAAAAAGGGGGGGAGGTGTGAGGAAAAACGTATAAGCGGCGTTGGGGAAAATATGTGTGTGAAAGGACCGGAAACAATTCCCCAGCGAAGTGGTGGCATGTCAGTCGGCATAGCAGAAGGCCATGATGGGGGGCGGCGCCGGGAGAGAGTGAAAGGGGATGTCCGACAGTGTCACGGAGATGGGGCCTGGCGTCGGGGCGAGGGCTCTGTCGCACTCCAGTGTGGAGACCCGCACACACACACACACACACACACACACACACACACACACACACACACTGCAAGCCCGTTAGTGACAATTTGCAAGCGGGCGACCAACTTCCTCATGCAATGTCTGTATGGGAAGCATAATTGAGAATTTAGAATTACTCAGAAATGCTGATAATTTATTCATGAAGACATTTTTATTGAGTATTACTGCTTATAGAAGGAAGTTCAGCATATCATCCATGACGCCGGCCTCGAAGTGTATTCCCTCCCAAAGGGCCGTCACTGGAACCAGCTCTGGAAACCCAAGTGTGTACCAGAAACACACTAGGGTTACCAGAGTGACCTGGACTGGTCCATCACGAACGACGGTCGCCGGAGCAGCCGACAGGAAACGTGAGGAAGGTATTTGGAAGTGACGCGCCCGGCGGCAGTGATGGGACACAACAAAGCCCCCGCGGTGTTCCGAGTTCGCTTGAGCGCCCCGCGGCCACACGGTTGGGGTGTGGCGGAGGGGGGGGTGCGGGGCGAGGGGGTTTGGCCGGGTAGCCGCAGCGGGGTCGGCCGCAGTGGCAGCCGCAGCGTCCCCCGGGCGTTGTCGCTCTGGCCACCACCAAGGCCGACGCACAGCCCCGCGGCCCTCCGGCCTGCACGACAGGGCACTACTACACGGCACACACAACATCTTCCCTCTGATTCGATCAATACTCCACGCGCTCAGAGAACAGCCGCGGCCCTCGGCCCGCCAAAACAGGCACAACGACTCTATAAAGACTCACCGTCGCTAAGGAAAGTTATCAAGTTGTTCGGCAATATGAAACCATGGCGAAGAGTTCTTCAGTGTCAGCGCGGGGGATGGCACGACAGTGTGTCATTTTCCGAGCAGTCCGGCCAGCGCGGCGGGCGCGCGAGTGAAACATTGCGCGGGTCGCGGCGCGGTCGCGACACTGCTAACCGACTGAGTCAGGGGGCCCAGCGGAGCGCGCGGAAAAGGACGTGTATCTTGTCTTATTTGCCTCCCGACCCCTTTTTATTGCGTGCCAGGCGATTAAGGCGGCGACGACGCCTCGCCCCGCGAGCAGACGAGCGGGCGCAAGGCGAGCAGGGCAGAGGGCTGCCAGGCGGGCGGGGCACAGCCCAGCGCGAGGCATAACGCTGGCGCATTTTCAGCCACATTAAGCCGCGCAGCCAGTAGACCGGGGGGCGCAGCAGCACCGCGCGGTAACCTCGCCGACCCGCCGCAGCACCCCCTGCCTCCGACTCCCTTCCTTTTCTTCCCACCGGACGCTCTGACGGGGTTGTTTTTGGAAGCCGGAAGCTCAATTAGGCCGGCACAATCTCCCTCTCTCCCTCTCTCTCTCTCTCTCTCTCTCTCTCTCTCTCTCTCTCTCTCTCGCCCCACAAAAGCCCACGTCGGGGCAGCCACCATCCCCAACCGGCAGCCGCAGAGAAGGCGTGGGGGGCGACATGTGTGAGCCTATATACTATTATAAGGTTGCCGCACACAGCTTGGAGCCAACCCGGTGCAGCCCCACTAGCAGTAGGTAGCCACGAATACAGTGGAAACCTTTCAAACATTTAACATAAAAACACGGCGCAGGCGCGCGGCCTCGGCTACAGCCGGAGGTTGCGTCACGTCACGACTGCCGGACTGGTAATTGTTCCACACCCTGTTTCCTGCACCCCGTTTCGCGTGTTCCGCGCCACCGCTACACGCCGAGGCGTTCCACCGGCGCACAATACGGGCCCCGCCGCACAGCCTCACCTCAACTCACCGCGCCCACACCGCCGCCCTTTTGTGTGATAAATTTCCATGGACAGTTCTCCTCCTTCGTCAAGAACATAATGGAGACCACTCCCCCCCGCTTGCCCGCCGCGCCCCACGACCTCCGGCGCCCCCTTCTGCCCCCTGACCGCCGCCCCTCCGCCCTCCGCCCGCCGCGCCGCTCTCCCCCGGCAGCGGCCCCTGCTATCCGTTCTTTATTTCACAGCCCATTTAGCAGCGGGGCAAGTGGGTGCGGTGGTTTGGGCGATGCGTTTCGAGGCCCCAGCGGCCGCGCCGGCCTGGGCTGGGCCTGGGCTGGGCCCGGGCTGGGCCCGGGCGGGGCCCCGTTGGGGTTTGCGGCGGGATCGCTCGCCCCTTCCTCTTCCGGCTTCGCCGTGTCAATGAATTACATTTTTCCTGGCCGAGGCGGAATTTCCTCCTTTCCCCACTTTTTATTTTTCAACCACGATTTCTCTTTCTCTTTTAAATAGGAGGGAACGTACTGTGCGTTGTGTGCACGGGTTAGTGTGGTGGACAATAATTCCCTATGTTTATCTGCCCCATCTCCCTGCTCTTCTCTCTCTTCCCCCTGATGAGACGAGACAGTCTCTGGCTCGAGGCCAGCCTTGCCGGGCTGGGGGCCCCCCAACAGCGAGCCTCCTTATGGCTCGGGACATATCTCTGCCCCCCGCCCCGCCACCTCCTGGGGGTGCTGCGCTATGACGCCCGCCCCATTCCTGACATTCCCCAGATCGACGGTCGGCATGGATTGGCCGGGGTGGGCCGAATGCATAAAGGCGCGTCTTCCTGTTTGCTCAACACGAGGCATGCGGCGCGGTAACTCCGTATAAGCCGCAGCCAGGCAAATTTCTCCTCTCTCTCTCTCTCTCTCTCTCTCTCTCTCTCTCTCTCTCTCTCTCTGCATAACCGGTATACTTAACCTGATTGTTTGCTCGCGATGCACTGAACTAAAACAATGACCAAACATATCAGCAATAGTCTAAAATATTTCCTTCCTTGATCCAATATTGAAATCTCTCTCCCTCTCGCTCTCTCTTGGCATATTGTTTCGTGCACCACCGACGAGACAGGCCAAACGAGGCGAAAAGAGAGAGAGAGAAAGAGAGGAAATTGGAGGGGGGCAAATAATTCTTCACGCGCCCGAGGAGCGCACCGGCGCTGCTCAAATTTTCATGCGGCCCCCGTTGCTGTACCGGCGCCCCGCCGTGCCGCCGGCGGGCGCGGCCTTGCGGTGCCGGCCTCGGGCGCGCGCGCGGGTCGAGGGACGTATCTTTTGATTCCGCGACTACTCGCATCCGCGAGGCCGGCAGAAGGCCAGGCCCGCGGCTTTCCCGAATTACGCCTACATTTGCATTCAATTATTCACGTGCAGAAAACGCATTCAATTTAATTCCTTCCTTCCTTCCTTCCGGGGCTGCCGCGGCAGGGCGGCACCGGTGCGAAGCGGTGCCAGAGCCCGCCGCCGCCACGGGGCCGGTCCGCGCGGCGCGGCGCGAGTCGGGGGCGGCAGCGGGCTCAAAGAGAGCCCCCGGAGACGGCGGAGGTGGGCATTCAGAGAGCGCCACTCTCACATTGCGAGTCTCAGCCCACGACCGCGGCGAAGCCTCTTCAAAATAAAAATGCGTGCTCCTTTCCGCATCTTTTCCTTCTTCTCCCACCACCACCACCACCACCACCACCACCACCACCACCTCACCATCACAGGGTCTTTTTTCCCCATTCACATTCCGCGCCTCGCGAGAAAGTTAAACGATGTTGAGCAGCAACATCAAAGTCGTTAGTCCGACACCACCACGGACAAGTAGTAGGGAGCAGGAAAGGTGTGGGGGGGGGGGGACGTCGGTGATTAAGGTGGAATTAAACGAGCAGGAAGACGAGCGGCACTTGTGAAAGTTCAGGTTTGAAATTTTCATGCAATTATAGGGGGAAAAAAATCTGGTGCCTGGATACAATACATACAGCAGATGACGAAGTTATTTAATTAGAGAAACAGGGGGTACTAAAAAAGAGACCGCTGAGAAGGTTTTGAAATGTAGCAGTGATTAAAACGGTTCGAAACATTGAGAAAACGCCCTCATGAAACAAAATTGAAAGGGTTTTCTAGACTGACGTGTTTCTTTACGGTAGGCGACCAGGAGGAGCGGGAGCTCTTCTTCCCTCTAGTGGCTCGCGCCTGCCGTCCGCCGCATAGGCCACCCGCCGCGTAGCCGTGCGTTCGTTTGCCTACCTCCCAGGCGCTCTGCTACCCGACCCCGCCAGACCGGCCCGGCCGCTCGGCCGGCGGGCCCAGCTTACCGCTACTTTCCTTCATGACCTCCGCATTCAGTCGCATATTTTTTTTGGCAAAAGGCGTTCGTTGTCATCATTGAGGAGGCGAAAAAAAAAGGTAAAAATCGGGGCCCATCGCTGCCACCATACCAACACGGTCAGCAATAAGAGGGAAAACTGCTGACGTTTTATTTTCGTCACGACGAAACGCGACGCAGCAGCACCGCTGGTCCGGTTGTTGTTTTTATGCCCCTAACGTTTTTCCAACAGTGGCCCGGTGGGCCGCGGCGGTGCGACCAGTCTCGTCCCAGTGCGCCCGCTGGCCGCCGCGCGGCGATACGCCACGCCGGGGTTTTTGTGACGGATCCGCCGCGCCGCGCACCGATAGCGGACCCTGTTTTTCGTCCGGCTCGAGGGAAGAGGAAAGGAAAAGGGGGGGGGGTGAGGGCCCGTCCCTAAATACCCCCGCCATCGAGTCAGTGCGAGGGCAGCGGCCGCGCGCGGCCAGGCGCTGTGACGGCACCTAATTGCATTAAGTTGGGTCGCCGCACCGCCACTGGTTTAACACACTACGAAGAGCCGGGCATAAATACCGTAACGTCAGCTTAGTTTTCATTTTCTTTTTTATCCCCACATTATATATTGATTGACACCGCGGAAATGAATCAGGGGAGGAAGAAGGTCCGTGATTGTGACGCAAGCTGTGGGCTCGGGGTGACGGTGGTGGTCCAGGCCATCTCGCCCCCCCGTGACGACGGGACAACAAAATGGGACTGTCGTCACTAACCATCCTATGGCCGCCCACGTGACACTCACTCGGCACGCAGTCACCCAGCCAGCCGGGCAAGTTGGCAGCGCAACTCGTCACATACCTGAAACGAAAACCAAACAAAAACGTTAGAGAAAAAATTATAAAACGTTTTAGCACAACTTCGCAGACAATAAGTTAAACAAAATAACGTAACCATGTTCTGCTGTATAATTCAAATATATTTTCGAAGAGGCCACTCTGTTCTTTATTTCAACCCCCCCCCCCTCTTTTTGCCCCCCCCACGACCGAAGGCAAACGGCCCTCTCTACCTAGCCCCCCACCGGAAGTGGCCGTATCTCAGTTAACGGAGTTACGAGTCCAGTCGGTTCAGCCCGTGCCGTGCCGCTCCGGTCGACACCTCCGCTGCGCCGCGCTGCGCCGCACCACGCCACTCAGCGTGACCACATCGCCATTCTTTTTACTGCCCCCTTCCCCCTCCCCTCTTTTCCCCTCAAGAGTCAATGAACTGCCCTCCTCCAACTGGACATGACAAAACCATACAACGAGCGCGCGCCACGTTAAATAATAAATCATGAAAAGTGAAAAAGGAAAAAAGGCAGGCGGCGCAAAATCTGCGAACTTTTCCCAAAAGCGCAGCTAACTTTTCGTTTGTTGCATCATGTAGTCGGTGCGGTGGCCGCGTGGCCCGTAAATTCAAATGACCTCCGAGGCTTTCGTCCACAAACACAATTTTGTTTTTCATATACCGCCTGCCATTAAGGCGCTCTGCCTCTCTCTCTCTCTTTCTCTCTCGAAACGAAATGAGGGGTAAAGAGGTCGATTCCCTTTCATGGTTCGGCTCCCTCTGGTCGTCGTTGGCCTTATACGACCGACTGATACACTCTCTACACGACCAAATCCTCGCGTACAGTGTCGGGTTCGGGCCTTGCACAGGGGTCATTGAATAACCTATCGACTGCTTGGGGTAGGAGGGGGGGGGGGTTGGGGCAGGATCCATCGCAGGACCTCTTCAGGCCGCAGATCCCCCGGTGGGTGTAATGGCAACGGTTATGTGCGGCAGGCCGGCCCCACCAGGCCCACCACCACCACCATGGCGGGGGCGGCCGTGGTGTGCAGGGCCGCGCTGCGCCACCGCGCGGAAGTTCGCCAATTGATCGCCAAGTTGAAATCACCAGGGAGCCACTGCGGGGCGGGCGGCGGAGGGCTCGCAGCAGGCAGGGCGCTGGACCCGAGATTGGGACGTTCACAAATCACAATGTGCCGTTTGAGAAGGACTGAAACGCACTCTAAAAGAGAAAATTATCACGGTTTCAGTTGGTTTCAACAACAAGGTGGACAAAAGATCCGAACACAATCAGTTGCAAACCTTATGACCATCGTAGTTGTAGAAGAGACGAATGTCGTAAAGAAGCCATTCCAACGATCGACAAAATGTTGTTGGTCCAATGACATTAAAAAAAAAAAATGAGTGCGGACGTCTTGTCTTTTGCATGATGCATATCAGAAACTGGCCACTCCCAACGGAACTAGCAGCGAGGCGACCAGGATCCTGGTCCTCACCTCACTCGAGTGAGGTGGAGCAGGGCAAAACGAAGCAGAAATACGGCACACCATCACGGCTGTGGGTAAATTATTTCCCGTCGTTCATTCCTTTCCGGGGAGATGGGGCAGGTGGGGAGGTGCGGGGAGAAAAAAAAAAGGCGTTGGAAGTAGGCCGGAGCGCAGCCCGCCCCGTTCGCGCCCCGGGATCAAAGGTGCTGAGCTGTGACAGGCAAATCATCCGTGCAATGGCTCCCTGTTGTGTTGGCACAACCTGTGCTTTCCCTGTGTCGCTCTACTAGCGCCACCTAGCGGTCACTGTGTCTACTTCGTGACCCGCCCGGCTCCGGCCGCTCATTCAACCGGTGCGATGCACCTGGTGTTGATCTCTCTGTAGCTCTTACTTTTGGTTGTCAATAAACCTCTGGAACTACAAATGTTAGTGTCGCTCTTTCCAACATCCGCGAACACTACACTCCCACAGCCCGGCCGCCCGCACCCCGTAGTACAGCACAGTTTGGGCGGTGTCGAGCGGGAGGGGACGGGGAGGGATCGCGTCTCCGCCGCCGCTAATGCGCTGTCGTACCGCCCAGCCAATGACTCGGAGATAAGCGTTTTCAATTTGCTGCTCGCGGCAACTTTCCGCCGCCGTCATCGACGGCCACAAGAAAGAGGCGTCATCTTATCGACCTACATGTTTCATTTTATTTTTTTATTTTGTTCTGCTGCTGTTTCAAGCGCAACTTTTTATTCCTTATTGTTTGCTCCTTTACGATCTCTGTGATGTTGGAGTTGGAATGTCGGGCATGATTCTCTTAGCCCAGACTAATTTCACGTCAGTCGGCGTTTTACTCGTCGCCGTCGAACTACAATAAAACGGTAGAGACGATGAAACTGGATGAGCGGCAAGATGACAATGATATCCGACTCCATGAGTCCTTCAGAAGGTCCACTCCCATTCGGTGCGATTCATAATATTACACAAGAACAAGCAGCGGCGTCGCGCGGTGGAGCCGGTAGGGCTCGAGCGAGCCCGCCGGGTCCGCCCGCCGCCCGGTCCGCCCCTGCGCTGTGCCGCTCGCTCGCTGCCGCTTCACTGCCGCGGGGGCGGCTCGGGGGCGGCGGGAGTGGGAGGAGGGAGGATCCGCTCCCAACGAGCCCGTCGGCAAACAGAAATGGAAAGACCCACAAACACGATAAACAAATGCCATGCGCATCGCGACGCGAGGAGTAGAGGAGAAGGGGGTTGGGGGTGGAGTAGGGTTCCTGCTTTATCAATCATGATGGCCGTTTTGGGGCAGTTGGGGAATGTTTTACCAAACGGAAATAAAAAGGATCGGCGCCGAAAGGATCTCGGCATGATGAAGTGGGGATTGAAAGGGATGGCAAGCGTCAGCCCGTCGTCTGAGCACTTGTTGAATTTATATACGTTATACGTATTATTACCAGCGTCGTTCCTTTTCATACCCTGCTGGTGACAGTGCACGGTTGTTTACCCGGAGAATTACCCGCTCCTACCGGCAGTGCACACGCGGAGCTGCCCTGGGGAGGGCAGCTAAGAGCCAGAGGACAAGACACCGGAGCCGCATCCGGCCTCCACGGAAAAAAATACGTCAGTTGCGACAGCTAAACATTAGCTGCAATAGCTAATATGTTAACTGTCTAGGCACTAACTAACGGCGTTAGCTAAAA
>NW_026267421.1:4380-13973 GCF_000697945.3 Frankliniella occidentalis | reverse complement strand
CTCTCTCTCTCCCTCCCTCTCTCCCTCTCCCTCTCTCTCTCTCTCTCTCTCTCTCTCTCACTCTACGCCCCTTTCCCCCTGCTCGCACCACCTCTCTCTCGAACTCGCTCCTCCCCCTCCATCCCGCTCACCCACTCTGGGCAACGTGACGGAGGAGAGGGAAACAACATGTCATATCAAAGCTTTGTCTGGAATCGTACACCCCCTCCCCCTCAACCTCCGTTCATTTAAAACCGTTGTTTGAAACGCATTTGCGAGAGTAAGAGGGAGAGTGTGACATACTGCACGGGTGCAAGGGGGGAGAGGGGGAGCAAGGGAGGAGGGGGTGGAGATGTGAGGCGCTCCTATTCATCGGTGAAGCTGGGCGCGTCGCTTCGAGGCCCTTCACTACTTCATCAGTCACTCAGTCAGCCGCGCCAAGCCTCTGGCTGCATCCGCGGAAAGGTTCGAAGACCCCTCCCACACCGGCGCGTGGCAAGAGCAAGTAAATGAGGGGGGTAGGGGTGAGAGAGGGACACATAGGTTTGGGGAGGGAAGAGAGACAGAATGAAACGAGACGAGTGCTAAGTGCCCACCCCCACCCCATACCCTTCAAGCCGGAAGCGCACTCAGGGCGACAATGCACGACACCGCCAAACCGGTCGCCGGCATATCGAACACATATGGCATCCTTCCTTACTCGAGTTCGAGGTCAGACTCACTAGATGTCCGTAAGGCAGGCGCATCGCACGATTCGCGAGATATTGCAAAGCCTGTTACGTGAGGCGTACTCAGGCGTACACCACGCCTGCGATCCTAGACAAAAACGTGCCCCAAATGCTTTCGCAGTCACTAGTCGAGAACGTGGAAAAGTCAGGTTACAAGACGGAGCCGAAAACAGCAGAGAAACCAAAACTGCCGTTTGGAATACCAGGGTTTGGTAATTAAGGTTTCGGTTTCATGAAGTAAAGATTGTGTTACTCGCGTATTAAAAAAAAAACAACTTATCTTCAGCGGAGAAACCAACAACAAAATATTTTGGTCCCTAGAGCTGTAATAGGCTTTGCTATCGTTCGTCTAACAAATACTCGGACGAGCTAACAAGAATCAAACCAACGGAAAACAAATCCAAGAAAGTACGGTTACGAAAATCCTTTGCCACTTACTTATTAACCACCCCACTAACTGCTCATTTTCCACTTACTATTATAACACCAAACGGTAAAGGGTAATCCTGTACCCAAAAAGTTGACGTTATAGTGCGATTGAGAGAACGACAATTTATAACAGCTCTGCGATTAAAATGTTCCCTAAAAGGTTAATTTGTTGCAAGTACACGGAAAAAAATACGTCAGTTGCGACAGCTAAACATTAGCTGCAATAGCTAATATGTTAACTGTCTAGGCACTAACTAACGGCGTTAGCTAAAACAACTAATGCGTGTGGTCGGATCGAAAACGCGTCAGTTGCGGCACTTTAATTCCCATGTACTACAGCAGCTGATTGAATATTGTCTGTGGAAACGAACCTGACATTGACTCGACTAGCTGACTGGGGAGATTTTCTACAGCTTACACCCTATAAAAAAGTGCGACACAGCTCCGACAACATATTCTTGCCTCTCCTACGCGACCACATTTGTAATCGCCGCTAAAGTGTGTTTGGCTGGGGCAGCCTTGTGTGACTCGCAGCCAGAACGTAAGATTTAGTTCCGGTAGAGCGCGCTGTACTCGGCTACGGCTGACGTCGCGATCTGCTCGTTCTTATAAAGTAAGCTTCCAACATCAAAATGATTACTCGTTCAGATTATCTTTTGTGTAAAGCGGTAAATACTGAAAGAGTAGAATGTCATCGGTCGATGAAATGGCGACACTTCTCCGGCAGTGGGGTTTGGCACCTCCGTACGTTGAGGCGTTTGTGGGTAAGTTTTGCATCTCTGTCTTGCCTGTTTGGCTACCGGCGTTTTTGACTAGTAACTGTTCTTAAGTAATTGTTCTGGATATTCTTTCGTTTTTAATCGTGATTGGAGCTTTTTCTGAAGTCTCGCTTCAGTCTCGCTTTGAACTCTGAATTAATGAAAGGGTACAGTTTTAAAAGCTGAAAGTGAGGTTAAGAGGTTCGTTGCCTTCTGATCATGTGTGAAGCGATTTGTGTAGTGTTCTCCCATGATTAAAAATTCGACTCAATCTCGTGTAATGAACTTGGTATTGATAAAACTTCGTCATAAGCATTATTGCTTACTTTAGTCGTGCATTTTAACATTGGCTTGAGCTGTCTCATCCGCGAGATTAGTTGGTGAATCCTTGGTTTTGCCGTGCGATAGGAACACTCGCTCTAACGAAATAGAGGTTATGCTTCATATTGTTTTACTGAACCGACCTCTACTTTTCAGCTCAAGATTATACCATCGAGTCGTTGAAGGTTTTGACCAAAGACCAAATTTTGAAATATATCCCAAAGGAAGGGCCGCGTTCCATCTTTGAGGTCAACCTGCAGCAACTGAAAGAGTCTGGAAATTCTGAGGTGAGTGTGTGTGGTGGTGTGACTCTTTGCTGTGCTAATATTGCAAAGCTTTGTTTTCTAATTATTATTTTTGTATTTTTAGGACACTTCTATTTCTGATGAAGATGAGGATGACATGTCATTGGCTGCGAGGAGGGCCAAGAAGCGCAAGCTGGATAACGTCCAACTCCAGCTTGTTCTGAATGCTCCAGACAAGAACGTAAGTGGTCATGATCAATATTGTGTTACAGAACAGTGTTCCTTGAGGTGAACAGTTATTTTTATTTTTCATTGAATTCTGTTACAGTCCCTTCATACAGCATTGAAAAAGTCTATGCCTGGTATCATTGTTCTAAGCTTTTATGAAGCAAATTCGCACTTGGACGAATATTCAAGGAGTGTTCTGTGCACTCAAGTGCTCTATAAAGAACTGGAGGATGACTTCAATAGGCAGTACGTTTTAAGATTACATATTACTATTTGTATTATATTTAAACTTTAACCATTTTTGTAGCTTGTGATGAATGTGTTTTTTTTTTTTTTGGTATTCCAGGTTTACTCGTGATGATTATGATAAAATTGCTGATGCAATAGTCACTCTCTTTCCAGCTGAAGATAAGGTTAGTTGCACTGAATCAATAGTTCACATTGGTATTGCTTGCATTTTGATACGTTCTTGATTTTTCAATTCTTGTTTACAGGAGACTTGGTATTCTGTTGTCCAAAAAGAAAATTCCAGTACTATACAGGGTCGTCTAAGATACAGATACTACTCTCTTCGCCGAGGTCTTATTTCCTCTCAACTAATTCAAGTACCTCAACCTCAAGCAGAAGCTGGTGTGAATGGGAATCTCCGTAAGTTTATCAACTACTCCTCCATAATTCAGTCTTGTGATCTTTATTTTAAATTGATGTTTGTTTCTTCTAGCTGATCTTGGTGATGATCTGCAAGATCCCTCATTTGTTTGGCTATGCCACAACACCAGCCCATGGACTGAGGTGCGAGCAAAGTGGGAAGAGACAAGGCTGAGGAGACTCCGATTTCTAGCTTTGAATAAACAACTATTTTCTTACTTTGAGAAGTTTCCGGCTATTAAAGAGAATCTTGGGTGGGAATTGGTAGGTGCCACCATGTTGTTTGTTGATATTTGTCAGTTTTACCTTTAATTTTAATTTGTCAAAAAGTTCTGCTCTATTAATTTAGTATTGTTTTTTTTTTTCATCTAGGTTGCTATGGATGGAGTTGTGGAACAGCCGAACTTGGAGGTTTCACTCAGAGAACTGTGGTCCACATACTCAAAATTTCTAATCAAGATAATCAGGCATGAGAAGCCATCTTTTTTGAAAGGCCCCAAGTTTGCATCCCTCTCAACTGGTAAGCTGCTTTATATCTTGTTAAAGGCAACAGCCTGGTTCCCTGTGTGCTGAGTGTTATTTTGGAGTGTTACTGGGTCTTTACTCAATTTGTAGTTTTAAATATTGAACATAGCTTTTGGACTGTGTATGACATTCCTAATATACTGAGATGCCCCACATATTTTTTGCTGCTCAATCTTAATTTTTGTAAACAGTATTAGGTCTGAAGTTTTTTTTTTTTTTTTTTTTTTCAGAGCAGCAGTTTGTGCTTATTATTCTGGAACTGCCCAATTTGTGGAAAATTAGAACCATACCAAAGTCTCTGGAGTCTCCAAAGAGCAAGCCATGCTGGCGACCATCACGTCCTGAAATAGCTAGCGGATGGGTTTTGCATGTTCGGGTAAGTTTCTTACTATCTGGAGTTAATCTAATTTATTATAATCCCTAATTTTTTTTAAATTCAACTGATTTTGTTTTACTAGGAAATTGCGGAAATTCAAGAAGCTATTAACCTCAAGAAGACTGTGCTTGCCAAGTATCATTTTCAACTTCAGCCTATTCCTGTTTTTGTGGGGCCACTCACAAATCTACGGCAGTGCTTCATTGTTCTTGATGATGTACGTTGGGAGTTTGATGGCCCATTTGAAGCAATAGAAGCAGCCTTCAAGTTATCATTTGGTTTGGGAGCAAAGTACCCTCCAGAGGCTCGTCACATTTGGATTTATCTTCAAAGAACTCTTTTCAACATCACCACTAAAGACGATTACAAGAGCCCGCATTCTGGATTGAAATCTACATTGGCTGCTCGTCTCAAAGAATATTCTTTGTTTCAGTCAAAATGAAGTGTCCTATTTGTCAGCATTTAGTAACATCTGTGAATGACTACTTATTGCATCATAAGTCAAAGCATGCTTTTAAAGCATACATTTGTCCAAAATTGTGTGGGCGTAGCTATTCACATGTTAACACCTTCAATACACATTTTAAGAAATGTGGTTCTGTTTCGAAGAGTGCTGTTGTTGCCCCTGCGACCAATGTGTTTACTGGTGCTGTGGAAGATGTAAATAGTGACCTCAATTGTAATGCTAATAGTTCAGATAGCACTTATGATAGTCAAGTTCCTTGCCCTAGTGAAGTTTCCAGTGTAGCAGGACATCATCATAATTTAAATTCTACATCATTACGGGATGCGGCAGATTTGTTTGTTAGTAAATTATATGGTAAACCTAAACTTCCTCGTCAGTATGTCCAGCAATTAATTAATGATGTAACTTCACTTATTTGTGATGGTCTGCTTTCTTCATTGAAATCTAATATAGTGTCTAACCTTGAATTAAACTCTGATCAACTGTCTGTGCTTGACAAACAATTTAAAGATGTTGAGAATCCTTTTTCCCATCTATGTTCCGAATATCATCGTTTCAAGTACTATTCTGCCAGTGGGGATTTTATACCCCCTATCTCATATGAGATTGGAGAATTAGATGTTGTTAAAAATTCTTGTTTAAAGACACAGAAGGTATATGGGCAATTTGTACCGCTTCAGTCCATTCTTAAACAGTTTTTAGAAGTGCCTGATGCTTTGAATGACATTCTTGTCTATCTAAGGTCACTTGAAACTAATCCAGAGTTGAAGCAAAATTTTGTTCAATGTAATCTTTGGAAGAGGAAATGTGAAAAGTTTTCCGATGACGATATTGTTTTGCCTTTACATGCCTATTATGACGAGTGTCAGTGTAATAATCCTTTGGGTGCTCATGCTTGCAAGCTAGGTTGTGCCTATGTTCAAATTGGATGCCTTCCACCAGAGTGTCAGACTTCAGCTGAGAATATTTTTCTTGCTTTATTGTTTAACTCAGACTACAGATGTTTTTCTGATAAGAAGGTGTTTGGGCCATTAATTGAACAGCTCAAATTTCTTGAGGAACATGGAATAGAAGTGAAAACTCCAGATGGTATAAAAAGAGTATATTTCATTTGCAGTCTACTCTTAGGGGATAATCTTGGCGTTAATTCAGTTGGTGGATTTGCTGAATCTTTTAGCGCTAACTATTTCTGCAGATTTTGTAAAACTCACAAGGATGATACAGCTTCACAGACAATTGAAAATCCTCACTTGTTACGGTCAAAAGAGTCATACAATGCTGACCTTGCAACAGATGATGTTACATTAACTGGAGTGAAATCAGATTGTGTTTTTAATCAAATTCCATCATTCCACATAACATCAAATTTCAGTGTTGACAGCTTTCATGACCTGGGGGAGGGCGTAGCCCATTATGTAATGATGGATGTGCTTAAACGTTGCGTTCCACAGTTATTCACTGTTGAACTTTTAAATCACAGAATTGAAATGTTTGAATATGGAACTTGTGACTCTAACCGAATCCCTGTGTTATCCTTAGAATTTGCAAAGAAAAAGAAATTGAAAATGTCAGGGTCTGAGACCTATATGTTTGTGAAAATGTTTGGACTTCTCATAGGTGATAAGGTACCGCACGATGACCCGCATTGGTGTCTGTACTTAAAACTTCGTAAACTAATGGATATTTGCATGTCTAAAGCTTTCAATTCATCAGAAGTGATTGCCCTTCGTGTGTCTGTGCAGGAATTTAATGACTTGTACATGAGTGTTACAGGCCATGGGCTTAGGCCAAAATTCCACAATCTGGTCCACTATCCCAGAATACTTGAAGAGAGTGGCCCGGTCGCTCTAATTTCTACTGCTAAGTTTGAAAGCAAACACAGAAAAATTCTGGCTCCTGCCCGTGCCACAGAGTCCCGTAGAAACATATGTTTAACAATTGCTGTTCAACATCAACTCAACATGTTTCATGCTTTTAAATCTAAAACTTCAATCTTACCAGAAATTGAGTATGGTCCTCTGTTTGAAATTAATCTGTCTGATTTCTCAAACCCTGAATTTGCACGGCATTTGCCAAGGGATCTTAATTTGACATTCACATCATCTTGTCTAGCTTCCAATTGGGTTGAGTTTAAGGGGACAAAGTATCAACCTGGTATGGTGTTGGTCGTGAATGTGGATGAGAGTGGAGGGCCTGTCTTTGGAAAACTTGAATCAATTCTCCATTCCCCCATACCTGTTTTTGTATATTCCTCTGTATTGTGTCTCGGCCTAGATGATCATGTTGATGCCTATGAAGTTGACTTTTCTGACACATTGTCAAGCACTTCGCCTCTAACACTGCATGATCCATTGCCATTGAGTGTGCATCGTTCCATTTTGGGTAAAAAGTATGTCACTCTACGTTATAACTTGTAATGTTTTCTTGTCTTTATGTAGATTTAAAACCTTTCCTGTTAAAATAAGTGTTATTGTTTGTAAACATGATTATTCAAATGTTATAAACATTGATATGTTTTATTATTTAATGAATTATTATAAATAAGTTTTGTAAAGCAAATCTCATTTTGTGAGTATGTCTTGAATTATATATTTCAATCTCAAGTACCCATGAATTTTCCTTTCTCACCTATATTAAAAAGCCAAACAAAATACTGGAATAGAGATCTAAATGGCATTGTTACAGTGAACTCACTGTATCCACTGTCATTACTTACTGACTTTGTTGATCAAGTTTAGCGAGTTATCTGCAGTAGTTTCATAGCAAAGCTAAGGGACTTAATACCATTGGTAGTACAGAGATGTAAAATGTATACTGCAACTACGGATATGTGTTTCTGACAGCTTACTGAACATAAGCTAAGACAGCTAATGTAGTAACTTGCAATAGTGGAGGTATCGTTTTTCTTCTCATCAGCTACCTGAAGCAACGCTCGTCAGTTCATTCAACAAATGTTTTAGTTAGTGCCCACGCAGCCAACGCATTAGCTGTCACAGCTAACGTATTTTTTTCCGTGTCCTCGGGGGGTACAGTCTGTCCCACGACAGCCGAATAGCAGGAGCGAGAGGGAGGGAAAGGAAGGGTGAGACTGAGAGAGGGAGAGAGGAGAAGGTACAGCAAAGATGAAGGCAGTGAAACGGAGAGAGGGCAACAGGTCCTACGGTTCTTACTCATCAGCGCGCATCGTGAGCAGCAAAGTGCTCGAGCATTTGGCATCGAGCACACCATAGTGAAGCATAATGAATATATTACACATCTGTAATATGAGTGCACGTCACGCAATGTATACGATTCTGGTTGGATGCAAGAGCCATGCTTTGCTCCTGATGACCGCGAACTGTTTCGTGGGACGGAAGTGGAAGTGCCCGTCAAAGTGGTACGGAAAAAGCGCCCGAGACACAGGGCACGTGAGAGTGACCAGTCCGCGAGCGGTAGACAATCAGTCAGACACACACAGAGGGAGTCCTCGGTCGGAGCACGACACGGCTAAGTCGGCTAAGACGAAGCCGCGGGTTGCGCAACGACGCCACGAGCCTCTCCGGCGGCGCCGCGTCCAGCGGTGGCGCGGCGTGGCACAGGGCATCCCGTCGCCATGGCAACGGCAGCGCGGTGTGACTAGTCGCTCAGGGGCAGCCGAGCGTGGCGCTCAGGCCGAGAGGCGGGGGAGCGGGGCGGGAAGGGGGTCGTCAACGACTCACCTGCGGAAAACAGCAGGATACTAACAGCAAAAAAAAAAAGGAGAAAACTCCGCGAAACAAAACGATGCCTGCAGCGCTTTAGAAAAGTCACAAAAGTGCACAGGTAGGTACCGTTAATCACCTTTGCCTCTCCACCGCAAATAAGTTAAAGCACGATCAAGGATTCGGCAGCAGGCGACCTCCCCACCAGCTGCACCTCAACCTCTTCATGAGCCCGCTCTGCTGCTACCGCGCATGCCGGACACGTTTGGACATGAGGGCCGGAAGTGCTTTTCGGTTAAAATTCATGGACGACGCGCCCTGTGCTTGCTGCCCGTGTAATCAACACCGCTGGGGGCGGGGCATAGCGTAGCGCAGAGCCCCCAACCGACCAAGTAGTAGGTGTGTAATGCACACGTATGCGGTGGCCCATCCGCTCTACATACCGGGGGCCAGGCAAGGGGCCACGGGAGAGGGTTGGAAGCGGGTGGGGGCCCTCTAGCCCAGACCCGAATGGTAACGCAACAGAGAGCATGAACAAGCACTCGAGAGAGAGAGAGGGAGGTAGAGAGAGGGAGAGGAAGAGAGACGAAAAGCACGGCAGTGCTATAATTATGGGCTCAAGTGAAGCTTGGTTTCGTCGCGTACAGCGAGGTCATACTGGTGTTGCGTGGTACTCGGATGCGTAAGAAAGGAGACGATTGGGATGTCTAGTGATATGAGAAAACCTGGTTCCATCAATCCGTGAGCGAGCAGTTCATATTTGCTCCCAGAGTATGGGCAGGGGTTGGGGTGTGGAGAGACAAGGCGAGGCAGAGGGAGAATGATAATCCCCGCAGAGCTGCCCGTTGGTTTGGACGCGAGCGACTTTGCAGATTTATCACACAGTCCCATCCACACAGCGGGACGCGTGGCTACCCCACCCCATTTTCCCTTTAGATACCCTTTCTTTCCAGCTCTGCGTTCTCCCGAGAGTCGGCCAGAGAAGTTTTGCCCTGTTTCAGCGTCCTCGTGCGACTGAGCGCGCGCTATTTCGAACATACCCCCTTGCCCCTCTCATTTTCGCCGAGCCCCTTCCTACAATGCAAGCTCCCCTCCTCCTCTTATCGGAGCGGCCTGCTGGCTGGCACGATACAAGATCACGTATCGTCACTTTCGCAACTCCATGTTCGTTCGAGCGCCGGCGCCTTCTGCTCGCCCTTCCCCCCCCCCC
>NW_026267421.1:0-4330 GCF_000697945.3 Frankliniella occidentalis | reverse complement strand
CGCCGTGATATATACCCCCCCCCTCCTTCCTCCCCCGGTGCAGTAAACTCTGGCTGCTCGAGTTGGGCCTCCATACGGCGCGCGCGCCGCCCGCCGGGCCAGCCGGGGGCCGGGGTTCCTTCTGCACCCTTCCACCGCCACGAGGGTGGGCGAGAGAATGAGGCCGCGCAGAGCCGTGCCGGTAGGTACCGGGTACCGGTGGGCGGTGAGCACCTCCCGAGGGCGGCGCGGCGAGTCCTGGGCAGCCGTGCGCCGGCCAGCTAGGCAACTCTTCCGGCTCCAGCGCGTGGGCTCCGTCCCAGCCAGGTGTGGTGCGGGCGTAAGCCTCCCAAGTACGACCACACAACCGAAACACTTTAATCCACGAGCATTTTGCACACTTATTTAAGTACTTAAAAAGGTATTTTAGTAAACAATAAAAGTGTAGGCTCCCCAGACAAATACGTAGCATCCACAGCCAGTATCGAATATAGAGAGCAGACTTCCCAGTAAAATGCGCGTACTTCAAATTGAATTGAATATACTCAGTTAACCCTGTTAACATTCGACTGTGCACTGCTCGTCTATTTGTGCATGCATTCGATGCATAAGGGCGTCGGAATCACAGCTGAATAAGAACAAGTATTTTTTTTATTTACCCGGATTTACATAATGTTCTATCAATATTTGCTTTTTTGACATCGCTCGAGAAAAGCCAATAGAAGATAAATAAACAAGACCGAGACCGAAATGAAGAAGAAGTTGCACCATTTGTTGTCCGCCGTGATGTGCAGAAGTAAAACCCACCAACGAAGCGCGCCGCGGGGCAGGGCAGCGTGCAGAGTGAGATGTCGCGTTCTCCTTTACCACACATTTTTCCTCCCTTTTTTTTAGCCCTCCTTTTGGAGCCGGCCTCCCTCAGCGCACACGCATACACACACAAGCGACATACGCCCCCCCACCCCCCAGCCCCGCTATGCGAAACACGTCGACAAGCCCCGTGGACTCGTGTGTGAGACGCGATATAGCAGACGACACGTGATAGCGGAGCCTCCAGTCGGGCTCTTCCAGCTCCAGGCGACACGCCGCGCCACCGCCGTGATTGTGTCCAACACACTTTTTTTCTTTCCTTTTTTTGTTCGTCTGATAGGAGCAGGGGGCACACTTTTCACGCGCCTGATCTTTGCTTCTTTGGGAGTACGTGGCAGAGAGAAAAATAGGGGAAGAGGGAGGGATAGAAGAGAGGCTAGTGAGAGGGAGTGAAAGTGTGTGTATAAGAGTAAGAGGGATCAAGAGAGAGGGGGGGAGATAGAGAGAGGTGCCATGAACGTTCATCGTCCCTTTCCGATGAGGCAAATCGGCCCTCGACCAGTAAAGGGGCACTTCCCCTTGTCTCTTTTTGTCTCCATTCGTCCACCCGCTTAAAGGGGGCAGGGGCCAGCAGCAATGGGCGCAACCAGCTGCTTCTGTTTCCTATACTCGAGGAGAGACATAGGAAGGGCGAAGGGACAGAAGAGGCAAATCGTTTCCAACAACAGCCATTCCACGAGACAGCAGCGGCAACAGCGCGGCGCAGGGGGCGCCCCCTAGAGGCCTGCAGCTGTAGCAGTAGCCGCCAGGCTGCTGCAACCTCCCCTAGGACAATCAAGAGGATGCATATCCGGCCATCTCGGACAGAGGCAGTCAGAGAGAGAGACAGGGACAGCATAGGGGACACAGGAGTGCGGCGGAGAATATTGCTACCGACTGAGGCTCATAGGGGGCCGAGCAGGACGCTTGGGCGGGGGCCATATACGAATCGGCCCGGATTGAAAAGGCGTTCCGACCAATCGGAGCGTGACGCCACTGTGGGACCGGAAGTAACAGGCATTATCATTGGCTTGGTACACGCTCTGGTGACACACACACCCGGACACACTCACACACAGAAACATTTCGGCGGCACGGTGTAGTACACGGCTGCAGTTCACTTCGCGTCAACACCACGGGAGCACGCCCTACGCTTGCCCACGCCACCTGGACTAGCTTCGCATCTACCACAACGGCCGCAGCTGAGATTTGGATTTGTAATGGCGTAACGGCCCAACTTGGGCAAGGCAGTAAAGCTCGCCGGGCATGCGCGCGGGTTCTGCGCCGTCGCGGACTTGCAGTTGGGCAGCGGTGCAGGTTTGAGCGCGGGTTGAGCCCCTCTGCGCTCGTCGGACGGGCGGGTGGGTCGGGTGGGGTGAGGTGGGAGGAGAAGGCGGGGTGGGCCACGCCCACGGCAGCAGCAGTGGGGCGTGGACAGCACCAGTGCCAGTGCAAGCGTGACTTGAATCAAACAGTGACCATGAGGGGCCCTGCTTGGTGTGGCGTGGCGGGGATGGGGCGGGGCGTCGACCGGGTCCTGACGACGTGTCCCTACATCTTCCGCGGCCGTCACATGGCTATACGCCCTCGCCCCGCAGGAGGTACAGCCCCCCCCCCCTCCCTCCCTACAACAGCCGGGCCACCCATCCAAAGGGCCCATTAGCGAAGTGAAGGAAGAATAACCCCATAGAGAGTGCTACGGGCGGGCTAAGGCCCCAGCCCTGGCGGTGGGGCGGGGCTCTCGGTTTGGCTAAGGAGGCGGGGTGGGCGGGACGCTATCTGCGGGGACGAGGTGAGAGGGAGAGAGAGGGAAGTGGTCGAGGACGACCATTCCCCCGTAACGAGACCCAGGCAGCGCGCCATCAACCGAATTTACAAACACAATACCTGCCGCCGTCGCCGCCCGCCGACGGGCGACACGAGAAAAACTTCGCAAAGTGGTATATTATTTTTGCGGAGCAGCTGTGCTGTGCGCGCTGTGCGGCCGCGGGGAACGGGATGTCCCCGTCGTGTGGCGGTGAGCCGGCGGCGGCGAGCGGTCGTTTCACCACCCCTCACCACGAGCACCCCGGCACAAAATCTTCCTTCGCTCCACGCTTTTCGATAGGTAAATATGGTAGTTGAGGACGTTACAGACACATAGGATGACAAAACCTTGTCCGTGAAACGAAAAAAAAAGAGACTTTGCAGAACTACGTAAGTAATATTAATTGATCATTTGAGATTATTTAGTAAATTCTGCATTTCAATTACACAGAACAAAATATAACTTCTAATTTCCTTGCGTAGAACAATTGTTGTCAAGCGCAGTTGTTTGTTGTTGCTACTATTCACTCCCTATGAGAAGGATGTGATGAAAGCACCATCCCCTTTCGCTTGGGTTCGCTCTACAGAGCCCCGGCGGAGCCCCGGCGGCGGCAGCAGCAGAGGGAGATGATACGCTACTTGATGGCGAGCGCGAGATTCTCTTCTCTTCCATGAATGGGCCCGCGTGGTGTGTTTTGCAAGCAGCGGAGAGGGAGGCGGCCTGCTCGCCCTGCTCCGCGCCGCTCAGCGCTGGCCACACAGTGCCCGGTGTTTGCCCTCGCTGGACGCGGCACAAGGAGCTCGTCGTCCAGGTCTTTAGCGCCTCCCATACCCCCTCCGCCCCGCCAGGCACTCTCCTCTCTTCTGCCTTCCGGGTCGCCTTTTCCAAAATGCATGGGGCCCCTGCTGGAGGGGAAAATAGGGAAGGAAGGGGGGGGGGGGTCGTTACCAGCCAGGGGGATGAATGCACGTTATTAAAACATCGTTCTCGACGCACGTTAAGATATTAATGCGGCATGCTTTTATGGCGAGAGAGCGAGGAAGAAAAGGGAGAGAGACGAAAATTAACTTTCAAGTGACAGTGTGGGAGTAGGGGGGTGGGGATGCAGAGCGCCGTGTGTGAGAGAGTGGGTGAGGGGGGTCGTGGTGCAGGGGTGGGTTGGGTAGGGGAGGGGGTGTATGGCGCCGTCTGTAGGAGTGCATGGGAGGGGGACCGTTAATATAAACAAAGGGGGTGGAGGAGGGTGGTTCGGCTTGACGACGTCGTGCGTGGAGGTGCAGGTGGAGGTGCACTTACAAGTCATGCACGGTACCAGCAGGTAATACATCAGCAGACATGTGGGGTTGATGGTGACGTAGCCATTCCCCGCACACACACTCCGCGAGGGATTCTCGGAAAAAATATCCCTCGCGGGGTTCGGCTTCAGGCATTGGAAATCGTTAAGAGCCACACCATAGAGCGGGCGAGGGGGGCGAGGAAAACGAATGTACGTCACACGTTGCAGTCAGATGTCACCCCTGCTCTCACACCAGCAGCCGGCTCGGCGCACAAGCACACCCTCCTCCGGAGCCACTCGACTTGCTGCCACGCAAGCCACAGTACCCTTTCGATCGCGCACCCGTTCCAATTGCCTCATCCCTCCCTCCCACTACCTCCAACACGCCTGGCTTGTCAGGTATAGGGGTGGATGGGGGG
>NW_026267420.1:360812-365329 GCF_000697945.3 Frankliniella occidentalis | reverse complement strand
GGGGGGGGGTGTGAGGGTGCGACGGCAGAGTGTCCAGTCCGGTGCCTACGCGGGTTCGCCTATGCACGGCGGTGCGCGGCGGTCGCATCACAGGGCAGTGACGAGCAAGGACTAGCTGGCCGAGGGGACGCCCAGGCAGTCCAGCACGGCGGCGCCCACCGAGCTGCGGCGCGTCAGCATGGCCGTCACGAGCGCCCACTTGTTGGTGGCGACGTCGTAGCGCTCGACCGAGTTGAGCGAGGAGCTGCCGTCGTTGCCGCCCAGCGAGTACAGGGCGCCGCCCATGGTCACCAGCTCGTGCGTCGACCTGCGGAGGGAAAGAGGTGCACGGCGGCGAGTTAGCAGAGCGGCTCATGGAGGCGTAGCGCCTGCCACGTGGCGGGTAGGCCAACCCGTCGTGCATCTGCGTGAAGACGGCGGCCCACCCCAGACGCCCAAGCGGGGCTTCGGCGGTAAGTGCAGTGTTTGGCGTTCAGCGCGACTTGGACCTACCTGCGCGAGTGCATGGCGGCGATGGGCTCCCAGGCCTGGCGCCGCGCGTTGAAGCGCTCGCCGGAGCTCATGCACATGGTGCCGTCGTTGCCGCCCACGCAGTAGAGCATGCCGTCCAGGGCGGCCACGCCGCACGAGGAGCGCCGGCTCGACATGGACGGCACGGGGTCCCAGCGGCCGGCGCGCGGGTCCAGCCGCTCCACCGTGGCCTGGTAGTTGGACGAGTCGAAGCCGCCCAGGGCGTAGATGCAGTTGTCTGTCAGAGGGGCAGAGCCAGGGCAGAACACACTATCAGCGCGCTCCAAGTAGGACGGCTACTGGTCGGAAGGGAAAACCTTGGGTCATGTGTGTGGCCTGGTTCTCTCAGGACTCACCCAGCACGGCGAGGCGACAGTAGCGGCGACGCAGCAGCATGGCGGGGCACGACGTCCACACGCCCGTGAGCGGGTCGAAGCGCTCCATGGAGTTGAGGCACGACGCGCCGTCGTACCCGCCGCACACGTACAGCAGCCCGTCCAGCGCGCATATGCCTGGGGGAGCAGTACATTTCAGTAACCGCAGCTCGCTCGGCCTGAAGGGTGCCCGCCCGTCCATAGCACTCACCGAGGCAGCTCCTCTTGGTGCCCATGGGGGTGATGGTGCTCCACGAGTTGAGGTGCGGCGAGTAGCACTCGGCCGTGGACAAGTCGGACGTGCCGTCGTACCCGCCGACGACGTACAGCTGCCTGTTGAGTCCGACGACTCCGGCCCGGGACCGGCGGAACAGCATGGGGGCGATGGCCTGCCAGCGGTCCGCGCGCGCCGAGAACACCTCGCACTCGCTGTGGATGGCGAACAGCGACCCGCCTCCTTGAACAAAGGGGCAGGCTCCCCGTCATGGTCTGACCCTAACTCGCCGGTGCGGCGGCGTGCACGGGGAGGCCGACATGCACACGTCCTTACCGACGGCGAACAGGAAGGGCTCCAGCCCCTCCGGCTGGCGCGCCGCCGTGCGCTCCGTGGTGAGCGCGGCGCGCTGGTCCGGCAGCAGGTGGTACTTCATGGCCTCGAGCAGCAGCTCCTTGCACGGCTCGGACGTGCGCACCAGCGGCTCGCACTCGACGTGCGACATGAGGAAGTCGCGCTCGAGCAGCGGCAGGCGCACGTGCTTGAGCAGCTTGGCGACGTGCTGCTCGCGGCCCGCCAGGTCGTGCTTGACCCAGTTGAGCACGGCGTGGAACACCTTCTCCTCGCTCGACACGTTCAGCTGCCCGGAGGACACGAGCTCCTCCACCTGCCGCGCGGACAGACAAAGAGGACTGGTTGATGACATTTGTGGGGGTGGGGAGGGGTGGAGCCGGCAGACAGAGGGAAGAAAAGGGAGGAGAGGAAGGACTCACGTCGTTGTAGGGCAGGAGGAGGAACTCCTCCGTGTTCATCACCTCCTGGAAGTTCTGCACGGCGAACTGGTGTGACGAGGTCTGCAGTTCTTTACAGGCGTGCGCGTCTAAAACAGACAAACAAAGGGCAGCTCGTTAGAAGAAATGCAGAGGGTGGGAAATTCTTTTCACAAAAAAATGCCGAGTGGGGGAAGAAGAGAAGGGAGAGAAAGGGCAGAGTCGAGGGTGGTCATTTACATTGCATTATCATAATGTTTCGTCGCTCGTGCGCGCGCACACACGCACACAGTGGGCCGACACACAGGAAAGGGAAATGTAGTAAAAGGTTTTGGGATGTGGGATGAGCGAGTGGAGAAGGGAGAGGGGGTGGTTGGCAGCGCGGCATGGGGAAGGGGACGGGGGGAATGGCGCGGGAGACAGAGAGAGCAGGAGGGAGAGAGAACCGGAGAGAACCAGCGAGAGAGGCGCGTGAGGGCGGGTAAGCATATCGATCGGGGTCCGCCTGCAGTCGCAGCAACATCAGCTGCTCCCGCCTGCGTAACGCAGAAAGCCCACCTACTACACAGCAACGAAAAGAGGTAGAGAACGAATGAGATTGGCCGTAATCGCCACATTTTTGAAAGCGGCCCAGGAATCGAGATGAATAGTCATGGAAAATGTACACCTTTAGGAGATAATCCACATGGGATACACTTAAATTTAACATGGCACATTTTCTGTAGGCTTTTTACTTTCACCCTTTTAGTTGGATCAACTGCACCTGACTTGACCTATTCGTGTTGCTACGAGGTGGCTGTGCTTACCCACCCCCTTTCCTCTCCCCGCCCACTCAAAGGCACTACATGGTTCATGTTCCATGTTTAATTCATAGCCACCTACATAAAGAAGGACCCCGTCATGCCGAACACCCCTTGGACCTCCGCCAAGCACCTGTTGTCCAGGCACAGAGAGAGAGAGAGAGAGAGAGAGGGGGGCGGCGAGGAGAGGCGCGAACGTATCGCATCCTCGGCTCGGAGGCATGGCAAGAGCAAGGCCACCCATGAGGGCCATTGGGCGTTTTTTTTCTGAGGAGAGCTGGCTGGAGCGTTCTGGGGGCGGAGTGGCTCGGCTGTAGGTAAGGTTAGGAGAGATGGCAGCTGGCCCACGTGCGATAAGTCCACGGAGAGGGAAGGGGAGGTAGAGATCCTTTCGCCGTATTTTCCGCTCGAAATAACGTCTGGCATCAGGTCATTTGTTACTCTCCGCGCACTCGGAATGAGCTGCTGCTGGAAAGAGTGGGGGGCGGAGGGTCGCTCGCAGAGCTGAGGAGTGAAAGCGAGGAGAGGGGGAGGGAGAGGGGAGAGCCCGGAGGGCGTAAGGGGGAGGTAGGGCAAAGCGTAAATCACTCTCCGCTCTCTTCCGCCCGCAGAGCCCCCGCACCCTGCGCACGCGATGAAAATGGCGGGAAGTCCTCAAATTGCCCCGCAGTTCGTCTCCGTCCGAGGTAGGGGGAGTGGAGAGACGATGCCCGACGGCGCCAGGAGCGAGGTGAGGGGGCGGAGCGAATAGGCGGTTCTGCTCTGGGGACGCTCCGGCCCGCGACACACGTTTATCAATTAGAAACACATCCACTCTAGCAACGATTCGGCAAGGGCGGCCGGGAGCAGGAGCAGAGCTCCAGAGCGGAGGACCTCGAGGGGCAGGAGGGGGAGGGGGATGGGGAGGCCGAAGGGAAGGCGCGCGTCCCCGCCCGCCCATTCGCCTTCAATACTCTAAAGTGCTTGCGGGCGGAGAGTGGCCCTCCGGGGTGCTATTGAGCCGTGGACGTCGCCGCTACACGGCCAGCGGGCATCGCGGGTCTCTGGGCCTCCTGCTGGCCCCCCGCCCGCGCACCTGCCGCCTGCCGGCGCGAGGATAGGCAGCCCGGCGCTCACCTGTGCGCGACGGGACGGCCTAACCGCGCGCCTGTCGCGCTGCCAGAGGGCGCGCCGCCAGCCGCCAGCTCCCCGTGCTCGCTGCTGTAGGGGGCTGGAGGCCCGGGGGCTGGGGGCTACCCGTGGGTGTGAGAACAGCGTCGGCGGCCTCCTCGCCGCCCCACTAGTTGCTCTGCCCGCCGCACGCAGCCGCAGCGCAAAGCTACATGACAAGTGGAGCGCCATGCCGGTTCGCTAATAGACACCAGGAGGACCACGAGCGGGACGGGGCTGGGCGGGGCCGCGAGCCGAGCGGCATTCCAGGGCTGCGCGGTGTCGGCTGAATCGTTTAGCCATTCCCCCCTCCACTTCCTCCCCCTCTCGACCCCCCGCTACGCCAGGCTACCGCGGGGGATGATTTATGTGCCACTTTGGTCCCTGCCTCGTTGTTTCGGCCACCGTGTGCGAGCGCGGCCGGCCGATTCGTATATTATATACGAGACAAATATCACACCGAAAACGGGGAGAATGAGTTTTCCAACGACACCATGCTGCCTCCCCATACGCCGGCGCCATTCGTTTTATTTCCCAGTCTGTTTTGCAGTGTGCTCTCCAGAGTCGGGCGCCATGTTTGTGCGCGCGGCAAACAAATGTGCGATATGACAACCCAATCCGAGGCGCAGCCGCCTACTTCCACTTTCGCCACCCCTCCCGCCCGGCCTGCTGGGCAGATCGCTCCGGTGGGGTAGGGGGG
>NW_026267420.1:356768-360762 GCF_000697945.3 Frankliniella occidentalis | reverse complement strand
AGGGAGGGAGGGAGGGGGTGGACAACTTTGAATGAGGGTCGCCATCATATTGCCTTCGGGGTAAGTCCCTCCACCATCCCTTTCCCCTGGTACTCTCTCAGCCACAGATTACAGGACAGTCGGTCCCAAAACGAGCACGGTCTACGGTCTATATACCACAACCCTCGGGTACAGCCCAGCCCGGCCCAGCCCAGCACTAACGAGGAGAGAACGTCCTCGTGTTTACGTCCCCTTTTACGACGGCAGGTTATGATGCCAGGCGCCCACCACTGCAGACCCACATTTCGGCGAGGGAGAAAACCCCTTTTAGTGTGTGTGTGGTCCATCCCGTCCATCAACCTCCTCCTCTTCCTCCTCCGCTCGCTCGCTGGCTTCCCGATTGAGCCGGGAAGTCTCGAGTTTGGCGCCGACCACGCATTTTATTGAGATCACCGCCCGCCGCCTCGGCATCTGCCCGGCCTGCCCGGCAGCGGGGCAGAGAAGGGTGGGCTGGGCTCCCAAATGCTCGTCTGCTCGCTGGCCGCCGCCGAACCGAACCGAACCGCGACGCGTTTCCTCTTAAAGCTGCCCCAACTCTCTCCCCCCCCCCTCCTCTTTCCCTACACCTACTACACGAACCTTCTGCGATGCGATAAAAAGGTCCATGAACAGTACAGTGCGCCATTTATAACGTCTTCCTGCTCCCCCTCTCTCCTTTTTTGTCTCTCTCTGGCCCGTCCCCGTCGAGTGCACCCGTCTCTCTCCCACTCTACTCTCGTATTCCGCATTCATTGCGGCGGGCTGCCGAAGAGAGAACGCGCGGGAGATGTATGGCGGTGCAGTGGGTGAGCGGACTGCTGGTTGGGCTCAGAACCCCCGCTCGACCGGACCCCCTTTCCCCCTTCCTGCTCGCCCTATCTGCCGTGCCGGTCCTAAGCAAACAGCGCCACACCGCCCCGCTAGAGGACTCTACGCCCCGCGACCCGGAGGCCCGAAGCGGAGCGCCCCCTCCCCGGTCAGGACCAGGGCTCAGGACTCAGGACTCTCTGTCCAGTCACACCCAAGGCTCTTTGTCTTGCAATCACATTGCCGGGGCACAGGCGCCGCCGGGAGAGGGCAAAGAAGAGAGAGAGAGGGAGAGAGGGAGAACGAGGGAGAGTCGGTGGAACCAATCAAGGCACAGCGGGGCCGGGCTCTCCCGACGTGCGCCGGGCGGGGGAGGGATTGGAGGGGACGCACCCCTTCCCCCGAGTGCACTTGGCTCGGCATGCCCGACGCGTACCTGCCCCCCGAACCTTTACACTGCCGCGCGGCATTCCGGACGCCTATAAAGATGGCGGGGGGGGGGGGGCATAAAATGAGATGCCGCACCCCCCCAGCGGTCCACGCGCTGGCACCGGAAACATCTCAATACCCGCCCTCTTTTGTCTCTCTCGCTGCCGCCGGGGCCGCCCGCGCGTCCAGCGTCCGTCCCCAATTCGGTCCTCGCCCCAGCCGGGCCATGTGCCCCGGGCCATGGGCGGCCGAACAGCCCAGCCCGAGGTCAGCAGCCTGGCCCCGGCGTCCCTCCTCCGTGCCTTCGGGGAAATGAGATTACGTCCTTCGGCCAGCCATGGGCCATGCCAGTGGGGCCGGCCGGGCCAGGCCAGGCCAAGCCAGCGGCTGCTGCCATGGGCGGCATGGGCCAGCCGCACTCACCCCGCCCCGTGGCCTCTGGCCGCCGCTGCTTTGGCCGCCGCCTCTGGCCCCATGGACTGCAAGGCTTCCTCCGCGCCGCAAAATCAATTTCCCGCCGCCGGACAAAACATTATGACGCACGCGGGACGGGCAGGGTGAGTGGGGGCGACGCGGGGGAGCACTCGGCAAACCAGAGGTCGTTGAACTGAGAAACTAAACTCCTGCATAGTTTCAACTGCAAAAGGAAAGAAAATTTACCCTTTCAACTGCAAAACGGAAACGTTGGTCGGTTTATGCTGTGCAAAGGGATCATCTTGACGGTCATTCTCCGTCACGAACCTGTCAAGTATATCGTATGCACGTTCTCCTAGCGCCTGATGGGCAGGCAACATCTTGCTTGCAATGCATGCGAGTACTGCGGGGTGGCCTACCGCGAGTCTCGCAGGCGCTGAGCTACCGTTCTTTTCCCATTGCATCTAGAGGAAAACGTACGGACGCGACGCACTTTTTTGACTTGACTAACCACGAGGCCTCTTTTGGGCGATCCTAAATGTCAGACTATAGCGGTTAAAACTACTGGTCCTGTCGTTTGCACGGTTACATTTGCTGAGCACCGGGGCGGGCCGGCTAAGGACCGCGGCGGGACTAACGACCGTAACGCGATCTCACGGGCGGGTAGTGAAGCCGCCGCGGGCGGAGCTTAAGCGGGCGAATACTGCGGGGTTGACACTGCGGGGTGGGGGGGAGCGGCACCCAGCTGGTGGTGAGGAGGGTGAGGGGGCGATCAAACAGCCATCGGGGCAAACACTCATCTGCGCAAACACTTGGGGCGCGGCGCAGCGTGGCGGGGCCACGGCCGGGCAGGCGAGGGAGGTGGGCACCGCCCCTTTTCAGGGGGGCTCGTCCTCCCGCCCGCCTCCTGCCGCCCTAAAAGAGAGGAGCCTAGAGGTGAAGGTCCCGCGCGGCGGGGTGGAGGTGGAGCTGCGGCGGCGCCAGCCCGCTTTTGTCTTCTCCCTCCCCGATGGCGCAGGCAGGGCATTTCGCGATGGTGTTTCCCTGCCCCACAAACACAAACCCCTCTCCCTTCCTCCCCGCCCCGCGAGCCGCCGCCCTTAGCGGTCACTCACGCCGGCCTGGCCTTTGGTTAGGCCTTTTGGGCGCCCTTCCGCTCCCCTCTCCCCCTCCCGCACTTCCCTATCGATCCTCCGCCTCGCCCCCTCTTCCTCCGGCCATCAATCCTTTATGGGCAGTATCTTGTAGTCGGACAGGGTTACAAATGCGCTGGGGGGCGCCAGGTCGGGCACCGGTAGGGTAGGCCGTCTGACGCGCCGGAGTCACTTTGTCCAACTTGACAAACTTGGAGGCCGGCGGCTCGGTGTTCCGTAAATGAGGGGCTCATCCCCCGTCATCCCCTGCCCACCCACTCTTTCCCCTTTCCTGCTCTCCCGCTCTGCGCGCCTCGCACCTCGCCGCGGCCAACAACAACAACCGAAAGAACTTGAAGACAAGTTGTTCTGAGGGGAAAGAGATATCCGAGGAAGGGGGAAGAAATGGCTGCTTGGCGGGGGTGGGATGGGGTTGGCGAGGGACACGGCAAAATGGCAGAGGCCCAAGAAGAACACCCTTTTCATGTTTGGAGGACGCGCGGCGGGGGGCGGCGAGGGGCGGTGAGGGGGCTGGGAGCAGCGCGCGCCGCCCGTCGCCTGCCAGACAGGGAGCGCCTGCCGCCTCCGGGTAGGCAATCCGGCCGACACCCGCGCTCGACGGGCCGGCCAGCTGGCCGGGCGACATGCGGTGAGGCGAGGCGGCCCCACGCCGTCAGCGACGGGCGGCGGCAAACTTTATTCTTCTCGCTCGTGGAATAAGGCAGCTGACGGAGAGGCCACTCGTGCGGGGGTTCAGCAAACGCCCTGAGCCGGCGCCCCCTCCGGCACACCCGCGCGGCGGGTACGCCGTACGCCTGGTCAATGCCTCCTCGGCGCGGCTTGGCGGCGGACAAGCACGGAGGGGGGCGATTTGTCACTGTTTGTCAGCAGCCGCCGCACGCTCAGCCGGCTCAGCCGGTGGCGCTATATGATTGTGCCCGTGGGTCGGCGGGCTGACACCTCACCCCCACCCCACGGTCCGCTATTATTACTTTCTTTGCTGCATCCTGCTGGGGCTGTATAAGGTCACAGTGACCCTTGTGGGAGGGGACTGGGGGGCGGTGGCGGAGCACCCCGTAGCGTGTGGCATGCGCACCACGCTCGGACCCTCATGACGAGCGCACGGCCGCGGGGGTCAACGAACCCGGAAGGGTGTCGTGGTGGTCGGGTGAGGGGGTGGGGGTGGGGGTTGT
>NW_026267420.1:354938-356452 GCF_000697945.3 Frankliniella occidentalis | reverse complement strand
GGGGGGGGGGGCGTGCCGGCCGGGGGTGAGGCCAGACCATTGACCACCAGTGCGACCGCCGCGCTGGTTGGGTGTCCGGGGCGGGGCGTGCGGCGCAGCAAGAGAGGAAGCACATGGCGCGTTTCCGAACGGAACAAAGCCGCGCCGCTCCACACCGCGCGCGAGGCCGTCTGCTGCAGCCGCGGGTGCAACAACACGCGTAAAGAAAACACGGTCTGTGTTCGGTTGCAGTCTCGAACGGAGGGTAACGACCCCCCACCCCAAACCCACTCCCTATACTATGCTCTCCCTCCGTCACTGCAAAAGGTCAGCGGGAAAGGGCCCCGTTCGCATATGTACTTTTCCTGCATGTATGGTCGTGATCGCCAGCCCCTCTGACTACTTTGTAGTTATACAGTGCCCGTAGGAGCGGCACTGTATGAGATAATCTCGAGGGTGGGCACGAGGTCAAACTTACCGTTGAACATGGCGTTGAAGTACGGGCTGACGGCGGCGAGAACCAGCCGGTGGGCGTGGATGGCGTCGGGGCCGATCTTGAGCGTGACGTCGCAGAGCTGCGGCAGAAACGGTTAGGATACAGTCACTCTACTCCGCGCGGCCGGCGGCCGGCATCGCCTTCGACCTTGAATTATCGCCTGGAAATCGCGTCCCGTGTGAATTACCTGCGAGTGCTGCCTCATGCGATTGATGGCCGAGAAGGACAGTCGGTAGTGGTCGGCGTTGGCGTGGAACAGCTCGGTGAGGACCTCGGCCTCCATGGCGGAGGAGGCCGTGGAAGCCGTCATGGACGCCGTCATGGAGGCGGTGAGGGACGTGGTCATGGCGAGGCCCAGCCCCGGGCCGGGGCCCGAGGGCGCGGGCAGAGTCACGCTCGCCATCCTGATGGGGGAAGAAGCGAGGAAACAAAGTTAAGTCAAACCGAGTGCGTCTGACAATCGTGCGCGGAGAATGTCAGCGACAGACGAGAAACAGAGATGCGGACTCGACGCACGCGCATGCAGCCGTAAGCTCGCTCCTCTGCCTGTTTGTTACCGTGCGCTGCGCTTCGCTTTTCCTGTTCCCCACTTTGTCCCATCTCGAGTCTGAATAATGCAAACAGGGTCGGGTGGAGCTCAAGTCCTCCCCTGCGGCTGCGGGCTGTGGGCTGTGCTGGGCGGGGGGAGAGCGGACTCGTGCCGTGGCGAGCGAGCAGCGGAGGGTGACAGGTCCGGAGTCTGTGGAGCTGCTGGAGCGGGCTGAGGGAGGGAGGGGCAGCGGAGCGGGGCGGAGCGCGCGGGGGCCCATCACTGCGCGTATCGCAAAAGGAGCAAAAACGGCATGAGAGGGATGGGAAATGAAAAGAAAGGGGGCGCGGGGGGTGCGCAGCGCACACAGGAAGCGAGGAGCGGAGCTTGGGAGCAGTTGGGAAATGGGAGGTAATGAAGACAGACAGACAGACAGACAGACAGACAGACAGACAGACAGACAGACAGACAGACAGACAGACAGACAGACAGACAGACAGACAGACAGAC
>NW_026267420.1:350381-352800 GCF_000697945.3 Frankliniella occidentalis | reverse complement strand
CCCCCGCCCCCTTTTCCCCCCGCCTTCGGATCGTGAATATTGATGTCACACTTGCGTGGGTACGGTGTGGCGGTGTGGTTCTCGTGGCAGAGCTGCGGTCCCTGCGGCCCAAACTTGGCAGACTCTCTTGAGGCTTTGGGCCTCGGCGCGCGGGCCCGTCCGCTGTAAAGTTATAAAGTACCGCGCCGGAGTACCGGCAGCAGCGCCTCGCGGCGTGCGCCCCGGACTGCAAACTGCCGGCCGGGCCGGGCGGAGTGGGACCTCGTACATTATGGGTGGACGTTCCTCGAGAGGAAAATGAGGAAAAACTGACTTGGAAAAAAACGGGCACTGGCGTCCCTTGGTGTTCGAACCTTCGGCCCTTTGCGAGGTTTCCCTCGGGCCGGCGCCCCGCAACCCCGGCTCCGAGGCCAGCGTTAATCTTTCATAGGCGCAAGGCGTGCGAATCGATGCGGACGGCTGCCTCCGGAGCCGGATCGAGTTTCCAGCCTGGCACAGCTGGCGATGCCCTGCCCTGCTCAACCTGAGAGACGAGGGCGGCGAGAGCGACCTCCTCCCGTCCCGGTCGCGACAACGTACAGCTATGATTATCACATTCTGCGTGGAGGCCTACCATAGTCACCGCGGCGCCGGGGGCAGAGAACTTCGCACGAATGGCACGAATGTCCTGTTCCCTCGACACGCGCTGTCGATCAGCTCGGGGGGTGGCGCGGGGCGCGGGGCATGCTTTACCCTTTCGGCCCGTCCTTTTCGACAGCCTGCTTCGCGTCGGGCGCCGCGCACACGCCGCGCTGACGGGGGTGTCCTTGGGGCTCGTCATCGTATGACGACCGCCACGCCTCGCCACACCCGCTCGGCCCGGCCCGGGCTCGCGCTTTTACTGAAACTGAGCCGCGCCAGCCGGCGGGCGATGTGTGCAGAGCGGGGCCGCGCCCGCGCCTCGCGCGCCTCCTCGGGTCCTTGGGGCCGAGCCGCGCCAGCCCGCCCTGGGTGCCGTCGTCCCGTCCAGACAGGGGCGTACGTCCGCCGCGATCCGATCGCCTGGCCCAGCCACGCCCCGCCACGCCACGCCACTCTCCGGTCAAACGTTCCGTGCGACCTCCTCCTCGGCTGCGTGTGCTTATTTGGCCGACTTGCGTGCGCCCGCGGCCTTCCCACGACACAGGCCACACCGCGGGCATCCTCTGCTGGCAGACCAACCATCATCGTCAGCGGCGTCGTCGTCTACGAGTTCCTCTTTGAGAGAGAAGGAGAAGGGGGAGGGCGTTGGCCACATCGGATAAAAGCTATCGTTTTTAATAAAATCAATTTTTTGCGCGGGCAGGTATGGGACAGGACAGCGTCGCCGAGTGGTACTCCTCCCCGCGCAGAGGGCGGGGCTGATGAGGTCGAGGGCCGCCCATCCTGGCTTACTCGGGATACAACGGCCCCTCGCCCTTGTGCTACGCGCTATCGGACGCACCGCACGGCGCCGCGCCTGCGGCCACGTCATTCTTAATTGAGCGGGATGGCTCTTGTAAAACAGCGGAGAAGAGCGGCGGGCGAAGCTCGCGGACGCACGCCGCGTGTGTGGTTAGGTGCCGCGCCGCCCCGCCGCCGCCCTGCCTCGCCCCGCCGCCGCGCCTTGCTAACCCAACTTCACGGCGGCCTTGACACTGACACTGGCCAACCCGGCCCGGCCCGGTGCGGATGGACCACCACGCCATCGCAGCCTCCCGAAACACGCTGGTGCTTTTATTGGGCGGACACGGCCGACCGAATCTCTCGTCTCGAATCGCACGGCGCCTCATCCAGCGCCTCCAGCCGCCTCCAGCCGCCTCCAGCCGCCTCCAGCGTCTCCTCCCAGCCTCCAGCTGGCCCCCGCCTGGACGCTGTCGTATGGTCGCCGCCGTCGTGATCACGACGGCGGGGGGAAGTACCCGAAGTACCGCGGTGGTGACGTCAGGGAGGTGCGGTCATGGAGCTGGAGCTGGAGCCGAGCGCTGCAGCCCAAAGGTCGATCCATCACCGAGACCCGCCGCACCACCGCACTCTCATTAGAAAACAAAGGCGGAGGTGCGGCGCCGCCCTTTCCCCCACGTGTGTTTGTGTGTGTGCCATGTGTGTATAGGTGTGTGTTTGTGTGTGTGAGCGGTCGTGCGTCGAGCGTCGCGTCGCCGCCCGATGGAGTGATGGACTCGACGCTGGTGCCCTCCTGCTCGTCGGGGCGGCGTGCGCGGGGCGTATGGATGGGCGCCCCACACACGCGCGGCGCCGCCGAGGATGAGGGCTCCGCGCCATACCGTGTCGATAATATCCGCCACCCCCACGCGGCATCGCTGGCGCACGCCCCTGCTCGTCGAACTAAACTGACAGCTCCAGGACGGCGCCGAGAGAGAGAGAGAGAGAGAGAGAGAGAGAGAGAGAGAGAGAGAGAGAG
>NW_026267420.1:322395-345861 GCF_000697945.3 Frankliniella occidentalis | reverse complement strand
AATTCCTTACACAATTTTCATAACTTTTCTTTTCATCCAAGGGTCCATATGCAATTATTTTGGCTCCCACTCGAGAATTGGCCCAACAAATCGAGGAAGAGACAATTAAAATTGGAGGACCTCTTGGCATACGTACTGTTGTAGTAGTGGGAGGTTTATCAAGAGAGGAACAGGGTTTCCGCCTTCGTTTGGGTTGTGAGGTAATATTTTGATTGTTTTTTGAACCAGCACTACCCATTATGCTCATACTTGAATATTTATGTGTTTTGTTTTTTTCTTCAGATTGTCATTGCTACTCCTGGACGATTGATTGATGTTCTTGAAAATAGATACTTGGTTCTGAGCCAGTGTACATATATAGTTCTTGATGAAGCTGATCGTATGATTGACATGGGTTTTGAACCTGATGTGCAAAAGATTCTAGAGTACATGCCTGTTACGAATTTGAAGCCTGATAATGAGGATGCTGAGGATGAAGTCAAGCTCCTTGCAAACTACAATTCAAAGAAAAAGTATCGACAGGTCAGTAATAACAATTAAATCCTTAACACTGAAAAATATTGGTTCATATAACTGCAGTTGAACTCACATACTTCAATTACTTCTGTTTCAGACTGTGATGTTTACAGCTACTATGCCCCCAGCTGTAGAAAGATTAGCTAGGACTTACCTTCGCCGACCAGCAGTAGTTTACATTGGTTCTATTGGTAAACCTGTTGAAAGAACAGAACAAATTGTCTTCATTATAGCTGAGCAAGACAAACGGCGTAAGCTTATGGAACTTCTTAGCCGTGGTGTTGAACCACCTGTCATTATTTTCGTCAACCAAAAGAAGGGTGCAGATGTTCTTGCACGTGGTTTGGAGAAACTAGGGGTGAGTGTTTCTACTTTTCAAATTACAGTAAATCTGTATATTCAATTATCATAATATGTGAAACTAATTCAATACTAAATTGCAGTTTAATGCCTGTACACTTCACGGAGGCAAAGGCCAAGAGCAAAGAGAGTTTGCCCTGGCTAGTCTTAAAAATGGAACAAAAGATATCCTTGTGGCCACAGATGTGGCTGGTCGTGGTATTGATATCAAGGATGTGTCCATGGTCATCAATTATGATATGGCTAAAACTATTGAAGGTACTACATTAGCCTACTGTATTTTAACTATTTCATTTTCTTTGAACATGTATTGTAATATCTTTTTCTGTCAACAGATTACACTCATCGTATTGGGCGTACTGGACGTGCTGGCAAGAATGGTGTGGCTGTGTCTTTCTGTACAAAGGAAGATTCCGGATTGTTCTATGATCTCAAGCAGCTGATGATGTCCTCACCTGTCTCCACTTGTCCACCTGAATTGATGAACCATCCGGAAGCTCAGCATAAACCAGGAACTGCTATGGTTACAAAGAAGAGGCAAGAAAAAATTTATGCTTAGTGAGATGTAATTTTTATAAATTGTCAATCAACTTTTTTTGGTAGTTGCCTTACCAATATTTCCCTTCCTCACATTTGTTGAAATATTAAACAGGCTGTAAAACAAATAAATTGAAAAAAAAAATATATTGACAGACTGTTGTCCATTTACATCTTCCTCTTCTGTGTACCTACCTTTCTCAAGGTACATATTTCGAACGTCCACCAACACGCACACATTTTGCACCACAGGCACATTTAAATAACCGCGCCTTCATCTTGAATGAAAATGTGACCACTTTTTGGGCATAGATTCTATTGGCCGAAATTTTGCCTCTACAACACCCTCTGGCGGTTTTCTTTGGAAACACTACTTGTCTGCTTCTAGTTTTTAATTTTTGCGGGTGTACAGAAATTGTAGAATTTTATTTTAAGAAATGTGTCGTTGCTGGGAATGTTTATCGGAAGCGAATGCCTTTCTTAATCAAATCATTGCGAGCGGACTCATGGAGTGTAAGTACTGACGTCTTTTCATTTACGGTATTAGTGTGGGTTGAGGACTTTTCCAAGCAGACGAAATTTTTATTATGTTTGTTTTGTGACCTAGTGTGGGTGTGAGTTTCAGGATTTTGATTTGCTCGTGGACTCTCTTCTTTAAACCATTATTGTATTTTGTGGTACTCGTGACATCTTGTTGCTGTCAGATGCTCGCTGCTCATTTACTCACAATATAACCTTATACAGTATTGTGGATGTGAGTTTTCTAACTACTTGCAGTTTTAGTAGAAACCTGTAGCAAAGTTAGAGTCAGTGGAAGCTTTAAAATTACATTTGTGAAAGTCATGATAATAATATTCTGTCGCCAACCACACCCTCTATCTTTGTTTTCCGTAGACCTGCGTTCATTATTTATGTATATGACACATATGTTTGACAAACTTTACTTTCCTTAGTTTGTGATGTGAGATAAAGTAAAATTCAGCAGTATTAAGTCCTATGTTTCCTGAAAATATTGTCTTTTTCTTCACATTCATGTTATATAATTTCTTCCTGTTTTTTGTTGTTTTTTGTGGAAAAATACTACAAGTGCAACCGTTTTCTTCCCTTTTTCTGCACAGGATATGGGCCGCTCAAGTAAGCCGCTATGACCGAACTGCAGGCATTGGTTGAGTTTTCAGTGGAGTTGTACAAATTCTACAATGTTGATCTCTTCCAGAGGGGGTAAGTACTTACCACTTACCAAACCACCACAACCCCCATCACCACAGAAAAAAATAAAATAAAAATAGTTATCATGTGGAAAGAAATAATCCATGGTTTCATTGCATACGTCCTCTTCTTACCAGGTACTATCAGGTGCGTTGCACCCTCCGCACCTCCCCCAAGCTGCCCGTCCGCGTGGACGTGTCACTGCCTCCCAGGAAGAGCGGCAGGGAGCCTCGTTCGCCGCGAGAACGTAAGTCGCCTATTATTGAGAAATGGAGTGCAGCTCCGATACCCAGGCAACGTAAGGTGCCTGACGTTCTCTTACCGACCGGTGCCGTTGCCGGTATCGTGCCCATACACTTGCCAGAGCGCCAACAGGGCGGGCCGCCAGCTCCTCACAGTTGTTTGGCGGGTTGGCCTACCCAGCGCGTTGCAGGCGCGCTGTCTGTGAGGTGGTGGTGGCACCCGCCAGCACTTGCTGCGGCGGCGTGGCGCTCATAATCAGTGCGTGATGACGAAGACTGTGAGAATACTCATTCCTGTTTCCCTTATTGCCGATGTGATCGCAGGCGTGGAGGTCATCTTCCCCGCGTGCACGGTGGACGGCACGGCCGTGTCCAAGACGTTTCACATCCTCTATCGCAATGACGAGGTTGTCCTGGACGACGTCATGCTGTTCAGGGCCTTCATCCTGGTCGACAGCCACAAGGTAAAAGCGGCGCGCTCGAGCCACGGTGTCGTGCGCCACCCCCCCGTGGCCTTGCTCTTTTCATGCGGCGTCCTATATACCTCCTTCCCCCGCAGATCGAGGAGACGCTGGAACGGGCCGACTTCACCCTGGTCGTGGAGCTGTGGTTCACGGACGAGCCGTTCGGGCCGGACCAGCAGCGCTGCATCGAGAGCGTGTGCACGCGCACGCTGCGGCTGCACTTCCTGCCCACGCGCGGCCTGCACGACCACGTGCCGCTCCTGTTCGACTACAGCCACCTGGCCGCCGTCACCCTCACCGTCCACGCCGCCCTGGTGGCGCTGCACCAGCCGCACGTCAAGTGGGTACCCGAGCCGGAGGGCGGAAGGCCCAGCCTGGGCTCGGCCGAGCGAGCGCGCCCGCAGTCATGTTGGAAGCACCTCAAAGGCTTTTACCCGACCTTTTGCTTGAATTCAATGCACCCCTATATGGCACTCTCGGGCGTCGGAGAGGAAGCTTGATGGCCGCCTGACCCTTACCGGCCGCGCTCGGCGGGGCGACTAAACAAATTAACCCGATTGATTTCTCTGCAGTTTGCTTCTCTCCCTAACTCCTGCCCGCCCCCGTGCCCGGTTGCAAGCTGTCGCGCGCACGGCGCGAGTGACTTAAGCGGAGGGGGGCGAAATATTTTGCCGTGTGCTCGCGCTTTCTTTTTGCTAATCCCACTGTGGACCTGGTTTTCCTGCTGCCGCACCACATAAAAGGAGGAGCATTTTGCATTACGTTCAGAGCTGGTGAGTACGCCTACGGAAATATGTGTTGCCACATTCCCCGATGTATAGCTTTGTCCCTTTCCTCCTCCCTCTTCGCTCCCCCGGGACACGAGTGACGTGCGCGCTTTTTTGGGCTTTGATTCTAGCAACCCCCGCAGCACCAAGCCATGGCTAGGGGCGTCGCAGAGGCTGAACCTCCGGCACCCGTCCGGCAACAAGAACGAGCCGGCTTTCTTCGGCAACCTGGTAAGGCCTGCAATAGTACACTTGTCGGAGAAGCAAGTGCCGTCGCAGTACGAGGAGTGGGACTCGTGTCGGAATATCATGCCCCTGACCTTCCCCCGTGTCCGCTGTGCTCCAGAGCAGCGGCGGCGCTACCAAGTGTGCGAGCGGCGGCAGCAGCCGGCTGGCGCACGCCCGGCATGTGCACCAGGAGGTGTGCTCGCTGCTGCTGGCCGCCTACGAGGCGCTCCAGACCAGGCTCGTCAAGTACATGAAGCTGCTCCCCAAGTGGCAGCAGTCCCCCGTCCAGACCAAGGACTGCCTGCAGCGGTTCAACACCCTCAGCGACTTTGCCAAGGTGAGGTCGTGATCCGGCGAGACTTATGGCTTGTGGAAAAGACTGAGGAGACGTGACCAGTCTGTCAACACAGCACGCACGCCTCGAACCGTGTCGTAAATTATCTTTATATTTGGTTGACGGTTTGTTTTTCAAGTTCCCATCGTTGTCGCCGTATTGTTTGCCATCAATTGAAAATGGAGCACGCGTGTATTTTCACGATTTCAAGCCGACTTTGTTTATCTTTTCGCACGGTTTCTGCTAGAGTGCACCTTTAAAAATACAGTAATTCCTGATGTTCTGCCTGGTTTGCAAAGATTCTAATTCCTTCAATACCGATACATTTATGTTTTAAAATATACTCTTGTTTGTCTTTACTGCCAATGATATACTCTCACACTTCGCTTTGCCAGCACTATACTCTTTATTCTGCACTTTCCCTTTTTGGAGGTTCAGTATTTATTCTTTTTAAAATAGTAAATTTTCTAAACAGTTACAACACATTTTGCGGCTCTGGTATTTAGACCATATTTTATGCGGAGCCGTCTTCTGATTATTACTTTGCAGATGTTTTCTTTATCCATTCCTTAAGCTGCTCGAGCACTTTTTAAACATATTCCTTCAAAGCTGTGTGTGAGAGAAATACAGTCAAACTGAATGATGAAAACGAGTGTGGAGATAGAGGAATGGAAAGAACAGGGAAGGGAGATACTTGGTAGGCCGGTCTCAGCGCCCTGTGTGTTGCAAGGAGTGTCACCGCACGCTGGCCGGCTCCGGCGAGCACCGTGCCGAGCAGCCCCGCAGATACGGACATGGCTACGAGTACCGGGAACACCGGGTAAAGCAACAGCTGATCCCTCCTTCGCCCCGTTGGCCCCGGTCGGTGGGGACCACCGGGCGGCAGGGCTCGACACGGCTTTGTGCTAGCAGGCGACCGCATCGGTCGAGAGTCAGGCATTTGCTACTGGCTTCACTTTATACATTTGCTCAGTAAATCATGGCTTCTATCCTCGTGTCTGTCGTTGGACTCAACCGTAGGACGAGATTGTAGTTCTTGGCTTCATCTTCCCATCCTTCCTCAAACTGAGAGGCAGCCGCTGACTAGGAAGAACTGACACTCATGATGCCGAACTTCGAGGACTTAAATAACACTTGACCAATATCCATCGCAACATACATCACCATACGTACTTTCACCCTTCCTAAACCTTTAACACTCTGCCATTCATAGTACCGATGAGTATCCTTCTTCTTCCTCCATTCGCTGCTGCTTTCTGTCGCTAGCGCCTGTGAGCAGCTCATAGGCAGACCCGCAACGCACGCATGTCGTGCTCGGTGGCCTACCCAACGATCCGCAGGCGCTATGAGCAGCCCCGGCATGCAAGATTTCTTTCTTTTCTGTTAACATCGTAATAGTAATGACAGCTTGCGTCATTTTACAATTATTTCCTTAGCGTAATAGTACACCTGATGTATTTACATTTACTGCTTGGACATTTCAAAGACGTTGTATCATAGTCTGTAATTTTCTACATTTTATATAAAATAATCCGTTCAGCAAAGTTTTAATAGTTTGACATGAGAAATGCTTTTACTTGGTAGTTAAACATTTATTTGATAAATACAAGCGCCACCTGCTGATTTTAACCGTGTCCCGCTTCCTTCCTTAGGGCGTTGACGTGGAGGAAGAGTTCGCGGCGCTCGCGAATAAGGACATCGCTCAGCTATGCGCTGAGAACATCATGCTCTGGCAGAAGTTTCTGGACGCTTTCACCCTAAAGGAACCTGTTCACCAGCACCTGTCCAAAGTTCACCACCAGCTGAGGGTAAGAAACTCTCAACGATCACGGCCTCAACGACTCACTCCAGGGTTGTGTCAGGGTGCACGCTAAAGCTCGAAACGCCCCTGCCCCTCCCCTTCGCAGGTTCGGCGGTTCGCCGAGGCATTCTTCGTGCTGGACAACCCCCGGCACTCGGCGGCGGGCTGCTACGACGCCAACTACCAAAACTACCTGGCGGTGAGCGAGATGGCGCGCCGGTCGCGCTACCTGGCGTCGCTGCCGCCGCTGCCCATCCAGTGCGTGGAGACCGACGGTGACATCGCCACGCTCCCCATCATCTTCGAGGACCAGTACCAGGAGGTGGACGAGTTCGCAAGGCGGCGCAGCGCGGCGGGCCTGAGCGGCCTCGGGCGCGGAGGTGAGTTTGTCCGCGCGGTGCGGGTGCGATTGCGGAGCCCACCCTGGCCGCGGTGCTGACGGTCGTGTTCTTGCAGACGAGAGCAAGCAGCCGGTGCGGGCCGGCCACGGCGCTGCGCCGCTCGCCAGCCACGACGACTGCAGCTGCGGCATCTCCGCCATCCTGGAGTCCAGGGCCAACAAGCGGTCGGGCTCCACGACCACCACCCTAGCGAGCAACAGCACGCAGTCCACGGGTGAGTGGCGCGGCGACCTGCCGGGCTGATCTTGGTCGGAGCTGCACCCTGTCCTAACCTACGAATTGTACAGCAGATCTGGTGGGCGTGGGCGAGCAGTCCGAGCTGCAGGACGACAACGTGATCAAGGCGACGCTCACCCTGCAGCCGCACCGCGGCCAGGGTGGGCACGGCCAGCCCCCGGACCAGACGGCCACCCTGCCGGTGCGAGGCGCGACGGCCAACGCCCGCAGCGCGCGCCACAGCAAGTCTCTGGACCAGCTGCGGTCCCTGCAGGCCAACGGCGTGGCCAACGGCACGGCCAACGGCGCCCCATCAAGGCACGGACAGGTGAGCAGTGAGCACCGAGAGAACGACGGTAGGTGACTTTCGTGGGGGGCTGGAGGACTTGGTGTTCTGACGACGCGCGTCGCCCTATCCGCAGGGTCGCTCGGGGACTAGCCACGGCCACAAGACCGAGGCGTGGGCCTCGGAGCCCGTGGTCGACGTGGACGTCCCGGGCTCCAAGAGCAGCGAGTGCCTGGCCGGGCTGGGCGGAGGCCTGGGGATGGACAATGGGCTCCCGCCTCCACCACCTCGATTCCGCGCCACCTCCAACGACCAGGACGGCGGCGGGTCGTCCACCGAGTCCATCAGCGACTCGCCTCCGCAAGCGCCCCTCGTTCGGCTCAGCAACGGCACATACCGCCGCCTGGAGACGAGTGCCAGCGTGCCTTACGACTTGAGCGGACAGGGCGGGCACCAGGTCGCGGTGCCGGAGTCACCTCTGCCCGACGACCTGCCTGGGCTGCCGCCCTCGCGCAGCACCGTGTCCCTGCCCGGCGCCCTTGCGGACGAGGGACTGGGGCTGGGCGTCCTGCAGGACGAGTTGACTGCTGCTCTGCACGGCTTCCACATTGACGAGGACTGCAGGCCGCTCCCGCTGCCACCGCGGCGCGCCGCCAGCTGTGAATCCATGCCCAACCTCACAGACATGATCCGCGACCCGGAGAGCAACCTACTCTTGCCGCCGAGCGACCCGGTCTCACCCACCTCCCCGATTATCAACGGCAAAGTGTAAGTGTGCCCCCTCCCCTTTTCCGCTCACACTGACCTACTGATTGAACGCTTGAGCTTATCTTTTGTATTTTTCAGGCCCGCAGACAGATCGTCGTCCTCGGTGTCGCTGTCGGTGAACGGCGAGGGCGACCGGGAAGGCGACGGTGACGTGACGTCGGAGCAGAGCGGCTGGGTGTCACACTCCTCGCGCCGGTCCTCGCGCGACGCCTCCAGCGGCCAGCTCAGCCCCGACACGGACCGCGAGATGGCCGTGGTGAGCTTGCAGGCCATGTCGCGGGTCAGGGCAGCTCCCGCCGTCGGGGCGGCGAGTCGTCTGGCGGGACGGCGCGCCGAGGCCCCGGCCAGGGAGGTCAGCGGGGAGCTCCTGCGCGCTAGACTCAAGGAGCTGGCGCAGGTGTCGCGCGTCCGGCACCGGGGCCCCTTGCCACTGCCCGACGTGGCCCCTGAGCAGGCCGGCCAGACGGTGCCGGACCTCGTCGCCAAGAACCTGCCGGAGCAGCACACCATGTTCCCCTTCCCGGACCTGGTGTCCAGCAACAGCCCGCTGCTTCCGCCGGTGTGGTTCGCGAACCCCACCTCCTCGGGGGATCCACCTCCACCCGCGCCCGGGAGCGTGTCACCACCCTCACCCGCCCCCGGGAGATCGCTCCGACCCGCTCCCATTGCCGTCATTGAACCCGCCTTCGATGACGAGGAGCTCCAGCTGCCGCCGCCGTCCATGTTCAGCGATGACCCGCCGCCCCCTGAGCCCTTCCGTGACGTGGCGCTCGCGGCTGAGTCCTCGAGCAGCGCCCTCCCTCCGCCCAACCTCGTCGACATCCCTCCGCCGTCGCCGCCCCTGCCTGCCGTCCCGCCGTCCACCCTGTCCCGGCGGTCCTCTACAGGCGTGGGTGCCAAAATGTCGCCGTCCTTGTCGTCGCCCGCGCTCCCTGTTGAGACCCTGTCGCCCGGCCCTTGCAGCCCGCTCGGGGACATCCGGGGCGAAACGCCCCCCAGGAGCCACTCGCAGCGTGTGTCGCCGTCCATGGGGGTCCGCGCCAAGCTCACGGCCTCGGCCTCGGGCTCCCTGTCGGGGTCGGGGTCAGGCTCCAAGTCGCTGCTGCTGCGCCGGCTGTCCCCCAGGCCGGCGGTCAGGCATGCCCACGACCAGGGCGACCAGCCCCAGGGCGAGAGGCCCGTCCCGGCCAAGAGGCACAAGATCCCCGCGCCCCTGACCCTGGAGCCAGGCGCCGGCCCTGCCGACGGCATGTACCACACGCTGCCCACCCCAGGCCGCGCGGCACACGGCCAGGCCCGCGGCACCTGCATCGACAAGCGGCCTTGGCGTCGGCCGATACCCATCACCAGCGGGGTGGACCCGCCATCGCCCGCCCTCACGTCCACCCCAGCGTCCACCCCGGCCTCCAAGCACAAGACCAAGTGAGTGCGCGCTTGACCATCCCGAGTGCCCGATCGTGCCTGTAGGCCAACTGTTTAGTTGTTGACACTGCTCTTTCTTTTCAGAGTGAAACGGGAGATCCAGTCCGGTAACTACAAATTCCAGAAGCTCTCCAGCCAGAGCACTAGCAGTAGCGCGAGCAACAGCAGCAGCACGAGCAGCAGCAGCAGTCACGCTAGCAGGAAGACGGAGCTCACCATGCTGGCTGTGCAGGCCACAGTTCAGCCCGAACCGACGCCCGCTCCTCAGGCTGAAGAGCCTCAGGACCTGCAGGACCAAGACCAGCAGCTCATCCTCTCCGGTTCCGACTACGAGGCTATCGTGAGCTTCGCCAAGGCCAAGGAAGAGTTCAAGAGGCAGATGAACTTCTCCGGTATGATTTACAGGTATGTTATTGTGCAAACCAGATGTTTTCGACGCGTGGCTAGCTGGAATAACGATGTCACTAAGGCTCTCTCTTTTTTCCCTTCAGTGACTTCGCCACGCTGGCCTCGACGCTGCCGTACTTCTACATGAGCGACTCGTGCCGCCTCTACTCGCCGTCCGGGCTCCACCTCGTGGTGTGCGTCCACGGCCTGAGCGGCAACTCGTACGATCTGCGGCTCGTCAAGGCCTTTCTAGAGCTGGGCCTCCCGGGCTCGAACCTCGAGTTCATCATGTCGGAGAGGAACTCGGTACGTGTCGGCTCTGGCCGTGGAAGCCGGGGAATACCCTCCCGTCGCACTCGCCTGCCATGGGGTTGCCTACCCGTGGCACGGCAGGCGCTCGTCAAGTCCAGATCTTTGGAGACCCGGATTTTATGACTTATTTCCTCCCCCGGCCCGCAGTGCGACACGCAGACCGACTTCGACACGATGGGCGACCGGCTTGTGACAGAGATCCTGTACTACGTGGACACGGTGGGGCTGAACCCGTCGCGCATCAGCTTCGTGGGCCACTCGCTGGGCAACGTGATCATCCGGGCGGCTCTGGCCAAGCCGCGCATGAAGCCGCTGCTCGGCAGGCTGCACACGTTCCTGTCGCTGGTGGGGCCGCACCTCGGCACCCTCTACAACAGCAGCGGCCTCGTCAACATGGGTACGTACTATACAGTGGGGTCGGCGAATGGCAATGAGGCGCGAAGTCGCAAAAGTCAACTCGGCCTTGGCCTTTTGGTCGCTCGTACCCGCAGGCGTCTGGCTGCTGTCCCGCCTCAAAGGCTCGGACTCCATCGTGCAGCTGTCGTGCCGCGACGCCCCGGACCTGCGGCAGACCTTTATGTACAAGCTGAGCCAGGTGTCCAACCTGCACCTGTTCAAGAACGTGCTGCTGTGCGGCTCCTCGCAGGACCGCTACGTGCCGCTGCACTCGGCCCGCATCGAGCTGTGCAAGGCGGCCGTCAAGGACTCGTCCGTCCAAGGTACGTAGCAAGCAGAGACCCCTGCCCCCTCCGCCTAATCGCTCAGCCCTGGAATGCGCAGAGTGTGCGAATGAGACGCGGGCGTCGTGTTGTGGCGATAAGCGCGACAACAACCTCCCCGCCGGCCGGATGCGAGCCCGGCGGCGCGGGGCGGGGCGGCCACCACACGTCATGCCACGACATTCAATGGAGCGCACTGTTTCGATAATGTTGCAGGAACTGCCTACCGAGAAATGGTCCAAAACATTTTGCATCCCATCATCAACAATCCGGACGTGACTTTTGTCCGGTACGACGTTCACCATTCTTTTAGCGCGCACACCGCCGACGCTCTGATCGGCCGCGCTGCACATATTGCTGTTCTCGACTCAGAGAAATTTTTGGAAAAATTTCTAATGGTGGTTGGACTGAAATATTTTCGATAGGAGACACTTTCGTTAGATACTTTCGTTTATTATTATTTGATACTGAGTTCCCAGTGACTTCTTTTTCTTTAAAAAAAAAGAAAGTACCAATGATGTCTGTTTTAACCATAGTGATATGGTTTGACAAATGATAACATGCTGGGAGTTGCACACTTCGTAGGTGTGCTCCTACAACTTCTATTTTCCTGTGTTGTGTTCCCTTTAGATCTTTATGATCGAATGTATCCATTTCAGGAAACAATATCTGTCTCTCTCTTGTGGTCCACTCAATTTTGCTCAGTTTAAATTTTAGATAGAATAGAAAGTTTCAATTTTTACTGAATTTCAAAATTCATATGTAATTTTGGACTACTAGTTTCATTTCTCCTCACACCATCTCACTTAATTCTCTTCCTCTGTTCAGTGGACCATTTTGTGTGAATGAAGTATTTTTTAATACTATCTCTGTGATCTGAAGTAAATCTTTGTGAACTCTAATGATACTAGCATTTGGTGCTACTGCTTGCTACCAAGCTGTGCCACTTGCAGTTAGGAAGTATCAACTTTCCCCTTTCTAAAAATGCTATCCAGTTTGCAAAGCTGTATTCTTGTGGACCAAAAGCCTATAGCTTGCTTCCACTATCCATAATAATAATGTAAATATCTACTATCTCTCCAACTTTGCTAGCATAGCTGGAATTTTGCATTGTTTACTGTGCTCCATTTTTTATATCGGCCTATTGATTTTAAAAATCTAGTAGCAGAAATTCTGTTGACCAAAGCCATAATGATTCAGTCCCCCTTTGCATTCTGGTGATTAAATTTTCTAGACTCATTCTGGTCAGAAATTTTTAGTTCCAGAGGTCATTTTTAAATTGTTTGAATAAAGTACAAACTATCTTACCATAAATGCCAAAGTTATTGCTCAAATGGATCCCATAAATTAACTTTATCTTTACAAACCTCCATGCTGGTTAGGGCTTCTAATTTTTAACGTTTAGAATGAGTCAAGACAAAACTTACAAAAAACATATGACTCTTTGTTTTTCAACACCACCATTTATTTCCTCTCTAACTTTTATGGTCCATTCCCAAGAAATGTAATTTTGTCTTCCTCCTCATTCCTAAATTATTTTCTTTTGAAGCCTTTAATTTACAGTGATAAAAAATATCTTTAGCAACATTGTGTGTGATACATGTAAAACTGCCAAAAATGTAATTGCATAAAACAAACTGAAAATCTAGCAAGTAGTGTGGTACATTTTACAAATCTGCAGTTATATTCGACTTATTCCTCTTATGTTGTCTTCTGGTTTAAAAATTGTCTTCTCAAACATCTTCCTCTTGTAATCGTGTGTTCTTCCCCAGCACCTATTAATTTTTCCATTTAAAAGAACCTCCATAAATTTTTTGAAGTTTTACCTTTAGATTTATGTTGTAGTTGTGGGAACTATGTGTGTATATGTGTGTAAATATGTATCATAATGAATAAATCTATCGAATACTCTAAAACTGTTGTCCTAACTCAGGCTCTTTTTTTTTGGGGGGGGGGGGGGGGAGGGGGCGGAGTTATGTGACATGATTATACACGGGGGCTCCTTCCGGCTGTGCTGTAACATGCAAGAGTTTTTTGATCCCCTACAGATTGATCAGGTACAGGCTCAACAGGATAGTCTCAGCTCATGATGGCGCCTGCAGCGCGCGGGGTAGGCTATCCCGCCAAGCAGCTGTGCGGAGCCAGCGGCCCGTCCTGAGCCCCTCATGCAGGGTTTGATCGGTCAACCGAAATAACGTTTGGTGCCCAACGATCCCTATCTTGTGACATCTTTCAGGAACGTTTAACTCACTGAGGCACCAGGCACCACACGCTCGCGTAGGTCAAACCATGGTCGAACAGACCACACGTTCTTTTCTGTCATCTGTCATCCCCCCCCCCTTCCCCCCTTCACCCGCATCCCTTCCTCGTATGAGTTCTTCGAAGGGGAATACCTTCCGACGCAGTCCCCCGTGGAACCCCTTATTGTTCTTTTCCACCTTCCTCCCCTTCCTCCCTTTCCCCTCTGCTCTCTCCGTCCCCCTCTCTCAACGCCCTTCTCCCTCCCCCTCTCTCTACTCCCCTCTCCCAGTTTTCAGCCGTCACGCGGGCGGGCGGGGCGGGCGTGGGGGGCACCCTTCCTCAAAGCGGGCATGTCAGCGCAGTCGCAGTGGTGTGGTGGTATTTTTAGTTCAGTATTGTGCGGGCTGCCGGCCGGCTCTAGCCGCCACCGCTGGTCGCCATTACGCCTGCCGGTGGTGCTGGCATTGTGGCTGTGGAGGGTGGCGGCCGGGATCAGACTTAGCAATGGTTGTGTCGAGTAGTTAGCGCTACTTATTCGAGTATCAGGAGGCCTGAAACTTTTTCATGAACGTTAATCACATGAAAGGTGAGTCACGCTTATGAATAATTTCAGTTTGTTAAGTCCAACAAGAAAATTCACATGGGGCTTGGACGGCTTGGGGATCCCCCATCACATTGGATGCCATGATGGAAATGGATTCCCTTTACCACAACTTTTGGGGCCGTTGATTCCATGGGATCCCACTTTATGTGATAATAATTATTTTGTATTGTGTGACAAATAATATTTACTTATTTGTTGTTTGTTGATTTTTAGAGACATATCCCATTTTGTACACAATGCAAGCACGTCATCTTAAATGACAGACAATCTCAAAGTGAAGCATCATGTTTTTTGCTTTTGAAAAGGCTTATTTGATATTGTGCCCTTACTGCCTCCCACCCAAGTAGTTTGTCAAAACAAAAGGCTGCATCTTTTGTGAAATGGAGGTAAGTGTTTTTTTTTCTTTAATTGATACCAACATTTGCTGTGCTTCAGGATGTAAAGTGTTTCCACTGTCTGTGTGTTCAGGAGCATCTTAATATTCGCGGTTTTAATCATCCAGTTGATGCTGTCTTGAATCAAGGAGGCGATTGCTAAAACCTGAAGTTTATGAAGTGTTGGCATGGTAAAGACATTATTTTTCCTCATGTTTATGAATTTCACTCCAATTTGTTGGTAGTGATCTTCAATATTTTTTATTTTGTTTTTTTATTTGCAGTCAATTTTTATTATTGAGAAGACCCTCTCTAGGTGGGGCATGACGTTTTCGTTCGTGAGAGGGATTGAGATTGGAGCCATTACTGCTAGTTATTGGTTCCTGCCCGAGTGAAGGCTAGGCTGGGTTGGAGATTCTCGTACCAGATTGGTTTCATATGAGGGGCCAGACTAAGTAGCTCCACGTGAAGGAAGTTGTGTTGTACTTTGCTGCGTGAAATGCTTTTTCTTGGGCGAGGGGTCTGTTCAGTTCCACTTCATGCCGATTCATGATCTCCTACTTCTCTTTTCTTCTATTCTCTCAAATTTCTTATACAAGAAATTGAGAATGGGGGATCTGACTTCGGCTGAATAGTGTATTTACTTGGCCTTATCTATAAACTGTTTTGTTAGAAATTATATTATGATCTTCCCTTTTCAAGGGTTCCAGTGATCTAATGTTTTGTCAAATAAGACAGGGCCTTTGTACATTAGCTCTTCAGTAGTCTAATGTGATGTGTTTCGTGGTGTTATCGGTGCCATGTTTGGCCTGGTAACGTACGGTCTCTTAGCTGGACGAACGAGGCCACTGGTTTCTTGCGATTGTAGGTCACAAAGCAGATTTACAAACTACTTTCATATAAAAGTTCTAAAACTATCTTGTACTTTTTAAGGTGCTTCTCAGCACCATCAAAACATATCTTCCAAATTTATTTAATTGTTTCGATCTTTATTGTACATTTAAATTACAAATAAGCCAAATACCAGTTCATATAAAAACAAAAAAATAAAAATTAAAAAAAAATTTAAAAAAATAATAAAAAAAAACAAAAAAAAAACCCTCTCTATGGGGGAGCCACGTTTTCGACGTGAGAGGGATTGTGTGCTTCAGTGATTGTGAAAGCTGTGCTGGTCTGGAGCTTCTCTTGCCAGATTGGTTTCTTATGAGAAGCCAGACAAAGCAGCCCCCCCTTTTTTTTTTTTTTTTTTGTAAACTAAATTACAAAATTTCCATAGTTACCTAAACTGTGTGAAGTTTGGTCTCACCGAGGTCGGGGTGTGATCGACCTTATACTGTAATGCTGTTGACAAAATGTGAAACTATCTCTATCGACTATTTATAAATACTGAAAAAAACTGCCTCCTAAATCTTTTTATAATGTGTTGAACTTTTTAGGGTTGGGATCTGTGGAGTGTTAAGAACAAACTGTCATCTTTGGGTAACTGTAATTGTCGGTCTTCCTTCTTGGTAGTGATCTGATTATGTGTACTCTTTGAATGATTATGTTTCTGTAATACTTGATAGATGCCTTCCCTATTAGTCTGGGAGGCGGATCGTTTTGTTGCAGAGCCCAGACCATCGGGCCACCACACTCTTTGTCACCTGAGTTGTGTAGCAGTAACGGCCGTTGCAGCAGGCGAATGCGCCCCGACTTTCTTCGCGGCCTGTAGCGTCACTAAAGTTTTACAAACATTTAGATAAATTACTAATTTGTTTGAGCATGTTCTTATAATAAAGTTCTCCATGTTCTCAATGACTAATGGATTTTTTTAAAAGTTGTTTTAAACCTTCACATTAATTCATAATTTTCTATTTTATTAAGCTGCACAACACTTCTACAGAATAGGCAATATGAAAATACACACAATAATGGGTCTGGATTGAACCTCTTCGGATAATTCATAAGACTAAAAGGTTGAACAAAATAAATTGAAAAAATTGTTACCAGTAAACCAGTCGTTTTAATCCACACAGTAGATGCCGAAGTAATCTGCTACTTGTCAACAAATAAAATCTGAATTCTCATTAAATGGGATCTTTAGTAATTCATTAATTTACACTATACAGGCTTTGAAATTCTACAATGGCACTACTTTAAAAACATCAGTCTATGCAGCCAATGCAAATTCCTAAAGAATGCTTTAAAATATATTTACATCTAATATGATCTACCACTTAGGTAAATAACTTTGTTTCACAATAATTGTAAAGGAGGAACGTATAGGACCAATAAATTAGAGAAAAGTGAAGAGCCCTATTGAAGAGATAGGACCTCAGTAACAATTTAAGAAACCTAATACATTTATTTTCCACTATCTTGTCCCTTTGCCACTACTAGTTGAGTTCTCTTCAGAGTTACTCTCCTTCAGAGCTTCATTATCATTCTTCAGCTGTTGCTGCCACATGTCAGCATAAACACTCTCTTGGGTGATCAATTCTTCATGCCTAGCAAAGACAGAAGAAAGGTTATTAAGTTACATATCATTGTTCTTAGCTTACTAACTATCAAAAAATGAAACACTCAAGCATACCTTCCTCTTTCCACTATTTCACCTTCTTTCAGAACAATAATCTCATCAGCATGGATAATTGTTGAAAGACGGTGAGCTACAATAACAGTCGTGCGGTCGGCACAAACTTTGTGAAGGGCCGCCTGAAATAGAAACAAAAGAAATATTTCCATGACATTGACCAATGCTATTAGACCAAGATTGAATGGATTTATAACACAATTATACCTGAATATTTCTTTCTGTTTGTGTATCCAAAGCACTTGTTGCTTCATCTAGAAGTACAATTGCTGGACTCTTAAGAATTGTCCTAGCAATTGCAACTCTTTGTTTTTCACCACCACTGAGTTTCAGACCACGCTCTCCAACCTACAAGAAAATATTATCTGGTGAATAACATCTTAATTCCAACAACAAAAATAGTATAGGCTTCAAATTATTTACTTGAGTGTCATATTTTTCAGGGAATGTGAGAATACGGTCATGAATTTCTGCACTCTTGGCAGCTGCAATGACATCTGCTTCTGCTGCATTCAGTCGAGCATATTGAATATTATACCTGGAATACAATTTAAAACTCATAAGCCTTGATAAGAACCAGATTTAAAACAAAATCTAGAAAAGGAATACAAACCTAATAGAATTATTGAACAGGACTGTATCCTGAGGAACAACACCAATATTTTGACGTAAGGAATTTTGTTGAACTGTTTTAATGTTTTGTCCATCAATCAGAATAGCTCCATTATCAACATCATAAAATCGGAAGAGCAAACGCATTATTGTTGTTTTACCACTTCCACTTGGCCCAACCTAAACAAGGTTCAGATTAATACAAATTAAATCACAATCAAAATACCAAACTTGAAGTTCTTACTTACAATAGCAACTGTTTTACCACCAGGAACTGTGAAACTAATATTTTTCAATACTGTTCTCTCTGGTAGATAAGAAAATGATACATTACAAAACTCTATCTTTCCCTGACGAACAGCCAGGGGGCCAGCCCCAGGTATGTCAACAACTTCTTGAGTTTCTTTGAGAAGGTCAAACATGTTTTCCATGTCTACAAAATTTTTCTGGATGGCACTGAGAAAACACATTAATTTAATATAATTAATCTAACATTTGGAGGTATTGATCAAAATAATTACTTACACTAAAGGATAGATCATAATATTACTTACCGATAATATGTACCAAACCAATTGAGTGGAACATAAAGTTGGATAATGTATGATGAAAATAGAACATAATCACCAACTGTGAGGGCGTGCAAATCAACAACCATGTGAACACACAACAACGACCCAGCAAGAAGCCCAGCACTGATTATGAGGTTTTGCGCAGTGTTCAAAATGTTTAGAGTTAAACTATTCTTCCATTCTTCTTTCTGTAGGAGGATAAAAATTACAAATGAAGAATTGTTTTATTACAACTAGAGTAATTCTATATATAACCATTACCTGATAGACCAAAATAGCTTCCTTGTATGCCTCAACCTCATACGCTTCAGCTCCATAGTATTTAACAGTTTCAAAATTGAGCAAGGAATCCACACTCCTTGCATTTTGAGCATTGTTAGCTAGATTCATTCTTCGCTGAAATTTGGTTCTCCATTCAGTCACCATTATAGTGGCAGCTAAGGGAAAAAATTTTTGTAAACTATTATCCTGAATATTGTTTAAAAATGTTGATAGGAAAACTGCTTACCAATATATAGCACCATAGTTGTGAAGACAATGAGTCCAAACCAGCCATTGAATGATGACACAAAGAAGACAACTGCAATTACTATGTCAGTAATAGTGGGGAAGATGCTAAATAAAATGTAATTAAGCAGGTTGTTGATGCTGTCTGTTCCCCTGTCCATGACCCTCAGAACCTCTCCAGTTTTGCGACTCAAATGCCAACGCAAACTAAGAGCATGCAGATGCTCGAAAAGAGATACCTACAAATTCAGAAATGATAATTTAAAGAACAAACACAATTTTTTTTATCAAAAACAATATAGATGAAATTTTTGTACTGTAAATATTTCTTACCTCAACCTCTCGTGTGGTATACTGTTGTATACGAATCCATAAAAATGACCGCAAGTTATTTAAAAGGCCCATTGCACCAGTCCCACTTCCTTGCAGAAATTTAAAGAGCACATAGATCATAACATAGTCATAGTGAAAGATTGGTGACTTTTCAGTCATGCTGTCAACTGAAAATAACAAATTTTGTGAACAAGTTTAATCATGTTAGAACGCTGAGTCCTCTCATAAGATAAACCAAAACAAAAATTTAAAAATTAGTTTCATCATACCTATGAGCTTGCTAAATATGGGCACATACAAATTGATAACACGTCCACCGGCTAAGAGCAGGAAACAGAACAGTACTCTGAACTGCAATAATATCTCTTTGTGCGGCCACAGAAAAGGTGCAAGTATTTTTACTTTTTTCCAGAAGTTACGCCAGGTTGAAACATTGCTGGAATCAGGGTCCTTCACAAAAAGAGAGAACATAATTTATAGGATTCTTTACATCCTAGTTGTTTAGTACTAAACCATATGATTTAGTCCTATGTAATTAGTAATTATCCCAAAGAGGAGTAATTTGACTAAATTTTGAGCTTTGCAAAACATTTAATAAAAAAATGAAAAAAAGTAAAGTAAAGAAAGAGAAGTCAACAATTGCACTCCACTGATCTTTGTTGTCATGGAAAACTGATCCTTACCTCCACAATTGGTATTCTAGCTTCAGAAGAAGCAGAACCTATATTGTAATAATCTCGGTAGGTCATAATGCCAGGGGCTCGTAATCCAAGCACAAATATGCCAAGACAAGACACATATCGGAGTACAAACAAGGCCATCTCAATCTTGTCTGTAAGCCTGCAACAATGTTAAATTCTTATCACACATCCACAACTTCTAAAAACTTAGATATTTTTTGGAAAGTTTAAAAAAATGTCATTAATGAAATCTTTAAGTGATCCAAGTTTAAATAGGTTTCTCTGAACATATTGAGTTACTGTATCACTAAAAGAAGAGAACCATCTCAACAACCTGCGATGAAGCAAAGCCAAATACATTATACACTCAATGGATCAGGATCTTGTGGAAGAGACTTACGTAGTTAAATGGAACCACCAATCATCTTTCCGTAAATTTACAAAGCTGAGGTTTTCAAAAATGAAGAGCAAACTCCAAAAGAGCAACAGGACTAGACCATGACCTCTTGATGGAACAGATGGTAGCAAATAGTGGCGCTCAACAACAAGAAGCGCAATAGATAAAGGAAACTGGACTATTGATAACACCATGGACAGAATCTAAAGGAAAATATTGGTTAAAAAGACATAATTAAAAGGGAAAAAATAATTGACTGTCTACATAAATGTTTACTTACCATATAACCATATACCACATTGTCATTAATGAGTGTCGCTTGCACAGCAAAGCGAACAACACATAACACAGGCAATAATACAAGAAACAATAGCTGTAGACCATACAGCTGTGATTTTGGGAGTGATGCTTGTGAAACTTGTGTGCCCCATTTGCGATATATCCAAAGTTGACTTGTTCCAAACAGCAAAAGCCATCCTGCTGTGATACTATTCGAAACAGTATCCATAAAGCATTGTGAAGTTCCACCGTCAACCCACACTTGACTGAGAGTAATGTTAGGAGGGCAGTACAGCATGATGACTCTTTACTGCGAACCTGTGTAAAAAACAATAGGTCAGCCGAAAAAGTCAGTAATACTTCAAAAAATCATAAAACTTGATCACAAACAAGCAGCCATTAAAATGTCATAACCTCTTCCCTATTGACAATTTGAAATATAAAATAGAAACATCAATAAAATATAAATTGTTCCTTATAGAAAGGAAAAAGTAAACAGGATACAAATGTCGTACACTCAATTTTTCAAAAATCCGAACAGAGTTTTCAGAAAGTTTGCTATCTGTCCCACAAACATCGTCTGCTGACCCACCCGGTATTTCTGAAGAATTACCAAAACCCGAAAGACACGCAAAATAGAAAAGAATTCTGAACACGTATGATACTGTAAATTCTTCTTCTAATCCAAGGCAATTAAAACATAAATATTCCACCTTACCGGCTAGCGGCTACTGCGACTGAAAATCAAGCTCACTCCTTAAGTTTCTTCAGAACGTTTCCTTTGACATTGTCATTCAATAAACTTCTTTAAGTATGAAACAAGAAACGAGACTGTCGCCTTTACCACTATCGGTAATTCAGGTAGTGGACAGGTCTAGGCCTGCACAGGGCAAAGAATCTGAAAAGTCATCATTCGTTTCGTGTGGTGTGGTGTGTGGTGTGCAACCACACTCCAATGAAAATGTTTGTTTGGCTGGCAAGCATTACAGTGTGACACAATCAAGTGTAAATACACAGTAACCTGACAAGTAGAAAATAATCGCCTTATTTTGGATTGGATAAAGCGTTTTAAAACACACGGTAATCACCTCAACTGAAAAGGCTTTGCATTAAACCTTGAAAAAGGCTAAATACTATACATATTGTTCTTATTTAAAGTTCCCGCCGGTGTTGTGTAAGAAACAAATGAAAGCGAGGAGTGCAGACGACGTCTATTTTTTTCCGTCTTTATGTTTCGAAACAAAAAATTCTATTTCACCAGAAGTCTGTCTGATTTAAAAGAATAATTTAGAAAACCGAGGTGGTAGTTAGTTTTGAGAAACAACGAATTCAATAACGGATTGTTTGGTCAGAACGGTCGGTTTATGGGGTGCGATGGGTGCGATCTACTGTTTCCAAGTAACGGCAGTAAACGAATGTCGGCTGTTTCGGTACTTTCTCAGAAAGGGAATTAATTTACTTGTTTTGACTTAATGCAATAGTTTTTGGCTGACCATAGCTTTGTCATTGTTTAATTGTAATTCCTAATTAAAAGTTATTCTCTTAATATCTTCAATAACGACCGAGCAGGCCTGTTGTTTGACAATCAGGTCAACTTTAAATTGTTGTCTGCTTGTCTGAAGATGGCTACAAATTTAGAGGAAGAACAGACTCGAGAATGTGAAGTTTACGTACAAACCCACAACATTCAGCAGTTGTTGAAAGATTGTATCATCCAGCTCTGTGTAACAAGACCCGACAATCCAATCTCCTTCCTCAGGGAATACTTCCAGAAACTGGAAAGGGTGAGTTGTCCATCATTGTTTGGAGGTTAGCCTTGTTTTGACAGTGGTTGTTCATTGCTAGTTTTCATAATTGTAAACTATCCCATTCAGTGAAGTTAATTGGGTTACCCCTAATCTTATGTTTACTGCATAACAGTATAACCAGCTCATAACTTCAATGGATTACTACTTGTCAAAGAATCAACGAATCACTTAATTTAATCAAGTGTTTCAAAATTTTGATGTTTTAATCTGTAATTGTATCTGTCTACGTCTACACCCATTAGTGGCCTCTGCTCTGGCCTGATCATAAGTGTCAAATCCTTTTTCATTTTTTTTTAGTTATCATCTGTTGTGTTCTATGTGTAATTATTGGTTTCATAAGGATGCTTAGACGGTGTCCTGGAAGAATTTTTTTAAATATATAAGCTATTAACACCCCATTCACTACATTTGTTTGTGTCAACATAATCTGAGGTAATGATCCTTGATGTTTAATGTGTTTTTATAAAACAGTACTAGCAATACATTTGGAGGATTCTAATCCTAGTATATGCTTCCTCCCACTTATACATATTTTAGCTAATGTTCCTCATTTTTCTGTTTAGTAAGTGACATCATCACTGTTTGCTAATATAATTTTTGTGGTAATCAGTAAACATGCCTTCCAAGCTAATAGCTTCGTCGACTCATGATGAATTCATGATTGTAGGACCTATCATAGACTTACTAGCTGTCATGATAAAGTGTATAGCCACCACTACTCCCATCTCGAGAGACTTTATGTGTGGAGTATCGCCTCAAGCCGGGCCATCCAGCTGCTAGCGCTGTCACCCGAGGGTGTCGGGAAAACGAAATATAATTGGTAGTGCACCCCCCAGTATGTGCATTCGCAGTGTACTCCCAGGCAACCCTGCATCCACCGATTTGCGGCCGCTTGCCACTTGCGGCAACGTTTCACCTTCACCTCAGTTGCCTCCTCCTCATCCTCCTTTCATTTCTTCTACCCCTTTCCCTGCACGTCGCTCCATTCTGGCGCCATTCTTGAAGAATGGATAGGTACCAGCCATGTGTGGGTGATTCACGCAGCACACTTCTGTAGCTTCAATGTCCCGCATGCACGCGTGCGGGTGGGTTGCCTATCGTCGAAGGCCAACATGGCTCCGAGCGGGTAGGCAACCTCGCTAGCCCGGGTGCATGCGGTACAGTATTTACGTAGTTACGAAAGTGCGCTGCCTGAATCAGCCACCTGGTATGTATGGCGCCTGTATCGGCGCGGCGCGGCGTCCTTCCCCGCCCCACTAAATTGGCCGCGAGTTGTTTTTCGCGTCATTTCCGTCATCTCATAGAGGCGACCAACACCCCCTACTGACGAGGACCAAATGACCCATGCATATGAGGAAAGCGAAACTTATCGTTACCAGTATACAGGGTGGCCGCTCTGCCCCGTTGTTTTGAAAAGGTAGACTATGTAGCCCCATCGCAGACGGAGAGGGGAGGTGAGAGGGGACGGGAGAGGTAGGTGCGGGTGGGCTAGTCTACCTTTTTAAAACAACGGGGCAG
>NW_026267420.1:317456-321540 GCF_000697945.3 Frankliniella occidentalis | reverse complement strand
CCGCGGCCCGGGGGCTGCTGGCTGCCGCTGCAGCTGCTGTTTGCCCAGCCGCCCGCCCGCATTGTTTCCGAACAGTGTAGTGCAAACGGCCGATCTGATCTGCGCCTTCCCCCTGCGCTGCAGCGCGCTGGGGCCGATGCGGGGCTTACTGGGGCGGGGCGTGCATCGCTCGCAGCCCTGCCCGGGCCCCAGCTCCAGCAGCGCCCCGCGCGGCGGCGGCGGCGGCGTGGCAGGGCGCAGCGTTTCTGCTGAAAAGGACCTTGGGATGGGCCGCTCTACGCCACGCCACGCCGCGCCACCCTGGACTGGCCCCTGCCCCTGCTGGCCCCTCGCTAAGGGCCGTGCCAGCACCGTGTCTCGCACACAAAGGGGCGGCAGGCACCCGGGGCCCTCTTTGTGTCAGGGCTTACCTGTCGCATTACTCTGACCCGCCCGCTGCAAGCTGCAATTCACACAATGTACTGGAGACGCCTCGCCTAACCTCGCCCATCCTCCCCGGCGCGCTATGGTCGACCGTGCCTAACTTGGGTCGGGTCGCTGAGCCTTGAGATGCAGCAGCGAGCGGCGTGGGCCTGGAGACCGTTCGCAAACCACGTGTTCCTTTTCGAGCGGTTAGGTTCCTTTTCACAGGTGTCACTGGAATGTGCCGGCAACTACCCTGGACGATGTGTCCTTCGAGGGCGGCTACACATTTCGTCGGTATGCGGGTGCGGGGTACCTGTTCATCGGTGTCAGTTTGAATTGGCCTTTCATTGGATGGTGTCACTATATACTTCTTTGAGGACCATGTGTCAGCACCCTTGGACGAGACGTCCCCACGAGGGCGGGTGCGGGACCGCGACGGTCCCAAGTCGACCCTTTTGCCGCCGTCCCTCGCAACTCGCCGTGCAGTGGGTGGGTGGCGCCGTGTTTATTTTTTTCCCCCGACCTAGAGCAAAGCTCGCGAAGGAGGCCATCGATCGAACCGGGCCGCTCGGAATCTGAGCCACTTGGTCACCCCGTGGGCCAGCAGCGCCGCGCCCACCCTCCCGACGACCCGGCCCTGCTGCACCCAGAGGCTGCACCCCGACACTAGCCCTCGCGCTGCTGCTGTGCAGTCGCACCAATCAAATCAGCGCACAAATTCCATATGTGTCACATTGTCGCAGCCGCGCCCGTCTGCTTCTCTCGATCGGGAATCGAACCCTTCGATGTCGCTGTCGTTCAGCGTCGACCCCTCGTCGGAGGCGTGGCAGCGCGCGGCGCAGCGGGGCCCGGACATGGGCGACCCGGGCGGAGCGAGGCAGGGGTCGCATCCGGCCGCGCCCCGCCGCCGCCCCGCGATCTCGTCAGCCCCTGTCTTTTATACGCAACGGACGCGTCCGGCCCCCGGAGGCGGGGCGGGGCCGGGCCGGGCCGGAGACGAGGTGAGGCGTATAGCTCGCGCCCGGCGCGACAGCAGTAACAACGTTTTCGGAGCAATTTCCATGCTGATGCTAAACGCGCTTTTTTGTTCACGTGGGGATGGAGGTGAAATCTGTCGGAGGGGGAAGCAGAAAGGACACCTCGATGATGGGCGCACGTTTACGGCCGCGGGGTGCACTGTCCTGGCCGTGCTCTCCGGGGCAGAGGCCAGCTGTCGATCACCCCCCGAGCCGCGGGACCGCGCGGCGAGCAGCAGGCCGACGCGACGGCGTTGGACGGCGAGGGGGACGTTCGGTTTGTCACGGCGGCGGTCGTTTTTTAGCCGAGCGCGAATCACAAAGTAAAAGCATTACGCGACGACCCCCCGGGCCGCCGCCGCGGCCGTCAGCCTCCGCCCCGCCCGGATTGGGGGTTAGGGCCGGGAGGCCGGGAGGGCAGCCGGCCGCGGGCGGAGGGGAGCGCACAGGGGGTGAGGGGAGGGAAGGGAGGGCCCGGTCCTTTTTCCTCCCCTCTCAGGCCGCACCGCGTCGCCCGCGCGGTTCGGTTGCGGCACAGGGGAGGGGCGGCGGCGGCGGCGGCGTCGTCGTCGCTCTGCCCCTGTATGCCGCCGCGGCCGCGGTCGGCCGGACGGGCGGGCGGACAGACGGACGTGGGGAAGAGACGCCATGATGGCGCAACGGGTGAGCCTAGAGCTGCTCGTCGTCCTGGCAGGAGGGCCCGGCCCTATCCGGTCCCCGCCCGCCCGGCCCCGGTGTGTCAATTCGCCCAAATTCATGAGACGTCGAGGGCGAAGGCCTCCCCGCCTGAATGCATAAAACTTTTCTTGAATGCGCCCAATTAGTTTGCGATCCGAACGCGGCCAAGGAGTTGCAGCCGTCGTGTTAGACCAGGGGCTCCTTTCAGGGCTCGCCTCGCCCTACGGTGGGCTGGGGGCCTCACCGACCTAATTTTGGCGGACGCATTCTTTTTCCTCGCTTCCGCGCCGCTGTTGCTTGGGCCGAGTCCAAAGTTTTGGTGTTGTTTAGGACATTTCCGATTGACTGCACCAAACTTATTACTAGCACGTGGCGTAGCAGGTCTATGTAGCCTCACGTTTACTGAAGTCAACAGCACCAGGTGGCTGATTAACCCTGCGCATTTCTGTAGTTATACTGTACCGCATTCCTACGTGCGGGCAGGTTGCCTACTCGTTCGGCCTGTAAGGCGCCCTGGTCAGGGACGATGGGCCAGTCAAAATGTGACCAAAGTTTTGGAAATGAGTTTACAATCATTCCAATATATATCGTAAGATGTGGAAGACAAAAGGGATATCAGAACGGAAACGATTTGCTTGAATCATAGCAATGACTCCAAGACTGCCGTGTCATGTACCAATGTAATGACCACTATGATTGGAAAAGGAGGCCGTCCTCAAGCACGGCACAATTTTCGGTACTGTCACTCTATACCAAGTACTCCTTGTTACTGTAATCGGCTTTGTCTTCCAAGGACTCCGGCGACGGCGATACTGAATAGGTCCCTCTCCGCATCTCCTTACTTCACGTCGCACGAGGGACTTGTTGTCTACCGGGTCCTCGCCGACCCCAGCATCTCTGCGCGCGAGGCACGAGGGGTCCGGTTGGGTCCCACGGGCCCGCGACGACGACGCCGCGCCGCGCCACTCCGCGGTGCGCGCACAACGCCATACGGCGGCGGCGGCGGCGTCGGGGCGGCATACGGTGGTGGCACACGGACCCCGCGTCGCCGCCGAACCGCCCCGCGGCGCAGCGGGCTGGGGCAGGAAGGGGCGGGCGGGGCGCGGCGGCGGGGTGAGGGGCGCGCGGGCTCGCACCGGGGTCATGCTCTGCCTGCTCGGCGGCCTTCAGCGGGGCCGGCCGGCCGTGGCCCGTGCGGCCTGACAACTGTGGGCTCCCCCCGCCCCCGGCCCCGGCCCGGGCTGAAGAGCAGGACAGGGGGCTGAACGCGGGGCGGCTATAACGCGCTAACGGCTGCCGCCCGGGCCGGGAGCCTCGCCCCGCCCCGCCCCGCCGCGTCCCGCGCCGTCCCGCGGGCTCACATCTGCCGCGCTGGGCTCGCTCCTGCGGGACGGGGAGGGGCGGCTCCGGAGAGGGGCTTGCTCGCTCGCCCGGGCCGTCACAACAAAAGGCCTGGCCCTGCATGCCCCGCCCCAGGTCCGCCCCTCCGCCTCCCCTCGCAGCAGTGCGCAGCAGCCCTCATACGTACTGCTCCTGCCGCTCTTGCATCCCTTATCGAGGAGGCCCTCGGCGTGTCCGGCTGCGACCCCTGATGGATGACCTGCTCTCAATGGACGGATAACCTCCCAAAGCCCTCCTCGCCAGCCCGCGCCAACGTCGGACAGGCACAGACGCAGCCTCTGCCAGGGCGATTCCGCGATTCCGGCTAGTCCTCTCCTCTCTCTCTCCTACCAATGACCTATATGAGTGATGGCGCACCATGTGGAATCACCCAACCGGTGTCACGTGTCGCACTGGAGTAAGAAACTTATTTCAGTGGTTTCGCTCTGTCTCTGTCGCACATCCTCCAGTACGCCCCTCTGGAGAGACGAGAGAGTGTTTTACCCGGCCGCGCTGAGGAGGAGACCCCTGCGGCGCTACTATACCGCCGCCGTCGGCGTCGTTTGACAGAGGGGGTGGCCGCCGTGCCGCGGTGAGGGCGGGGG
>NW_026267420.1:304369-306826 GCF_000697945.3 Frankliniella occidentalis | reverse complement strand
CCCCCCTCCCCTCCCCGCGCACTGTCACTCACGGGCCTCGGTTTGTTCTGGAGGAGCACAACCGGTGCCCTTCGAGTCGGCGAAATCGTGAAGCAGTCTTTTCTTTGAAAGTCGACGAGGGAAAAATTTAGGTGGCATACATTTCGAAATGCAGGACTTTCTCCTGAAGTGGCGACGAGCTGCACATCAACTTGACCAGTGCAGGGCAGGGGGTTGTTGCCGATGTTTGCGAAACACGTTCCCCTCCTCCCCACACGTCGCGGAGGTCCTGCGGGGTCCTTTTCTCTCACCTTCGCGACGTAGTGCAGCCGCCGGGGTTATCTTTCTCTCTCTCTCTCTTTCGCTCATCTGCGTTGCTCTGCGGGCGCGTCGCGGGCCGTGTGGAAGCAGGATGGGAGATGAGATGCAACTCGACGCCTGAGCGACGCAACCTCACCGGTCGCGTCCTGCACACATGCAACACCGCGCAACTCCCCGCGCGCCCGCCGCCGCCGAGCCGTCCGCGCCGCGCTATCACGGTCCTGTTGCTGCCCCTCCTCCGTCCCGTCTCCTCCCGGACCACGGTGGTGACCATCTCGCATCTCGCCGCGACGTTTACACATTTTCGTCGGCAGAAGTTTTCATACTTTCAGTTTCAGCGTACCATCGCCGCCGCCGCATCCGCCGCCTCCGCACGGGGGTGTTTTGGGAGGGGAGGGGGGGGGGCAAATGAGGCGCAGACCACCATGGGGGGATGGGAGGGAGGGCTGTGCGGCCAGGGCCGCGCACGCTACCCGGCGTAAGCTCCTGCACATACGACTGCGCTGTGAAATCCAATCGGACACCCACTCCTCCTCCCCTCCGCGCCCACCCCACCCCACCCCCTACCCACCCCGCATCGCCCCGCTGCACCCCTTCCCCGCGACTTGCTTGGCCACCCTTTTCTCCCCGGGCTGAACCGCGTCCCAAAACGGGCAGAGGAGGGTCAGAGGCGAAATAAAAAGGGAAGGCAGCAGGACGCGAGGCGGCGCGGCGCGGAGGGCGCGGGGGGGCCGGGCGCGGAGGGCGCGAAGGGCGCGGAGGGCGCGGAGCAGCGGGAGCAAGAGCAAAAGGGAGCGCAAGTAGAACCGGTCATCATCCAACGTATTGTGTGGCGCGGCCCGGCTCGCTCGGCCTCGCGGGTCCGGCGGCCGCGGTGGAGTCGGCCGATACCGGAGGGGATGAAGAGGAGGACTCGAGTGGAAAAAAATAAAAATAAAACACAACAAAAAACATCCATTGCCCAACTTTTTTGTCGTCGTCATGCCCGGCTCAGCGACATGGCGTGTTCCTCCTCCAACCCATCTCATTTTCCAGTTTGAGAGGAAACTAATTTCGCGCGGCATTTGCGCCCCTCGCTCTCCCATACCGTCCCACCCCTTCCCTGCGCCCCGTTTGCTCTAACTTTTACTCTTCAGCCGATTGGCTCATGGAATTCCCTCTGTTCTCATAAGTCTGGCCCGTTGTCCTCATGCCCCGCGAGCCCTTGAAATTTTGCGTAAATTTCACTTGACGGTCGTTGTTGGTGTCGACGTGGATGCGCGGCCAGGCCGGGCAGGGCACGTCGCGGCCCTTGTTCTTTTTCCCACGGGGCGCGGCGCGGCGCGGCACGGCGCTCGCGCCCTTGCTCCCGCCCGTCACGACGCGACGCCCACACCTCGCCGCGCTCACCTCCGCACACACTTGGCGGCAACGGCAAGCGGCGCAAAAAAAAAAGAAGGAGAGAAAAATTATTAAATAATTGTTGTGAGATAACCTGTTTCTCTCTCTCCTAAACTCGGTGTGGCATCATGGCACGTCACGCCGGATGGACGGGACGGCCCGGGACGGCCTTCCTCACCCACCGGTCCCTGCGCTCCCTGCACTAGGGCCCCACCTCGACTCGACCGGCCCGCACGTCTGCCCCGACCCGACACGCGCCGCGCGCCGACCTGTAACGGTCGCGGGGCTTGGGACTGACCATCTGCCTCTCCTCATCAAGTCTAGCCCCCTTCCCCTCCCTTTCCCCTGGGCGAAAGGGAAAGCCGCACCCTTTTAGGCCCCTCATTAGTGATGAGGGAAAAATTAAGTTGAACACGTTGGCTGCTATGTGTCACACACCATGTAACTGAAGAACATGTGTTGTTTAAAATCTTAGCAACCAACGTGCTAAAAAAAAAGAAAAACTGACTCAGCTACCATATCATTTTGAATCATCATCATCATCTGTCTTCATTGTAATTGTTAGTGCACTTTAAGTACTGTAAGCCCTCACCTAGATGTTTCAACGTCTGCTAAATTCAATCAATAAAACTGCATTAAATCATTCCGTCTTTCTCTTTCACCCTCAACATTCTTTTCTAAAGTCCTGAATGGCCAAATATTGAGGTTCGTGAATATATAGAGCTGTACTACTTAAAATTTCAACAGCTTCAGTTGTGGATTTTAAGTTGCTAAAAG
>NW_026267420.1:298063-304319 GCF_000697945.3 Frankliniella occidentalis | reverse complement strand
GGGGAGGTGGGAGGTGGGAGGGGGCGGTTGGCGTCGCGGCGTCGGTCGGGCCGCGAGCGTGGGACCCAAACGCAGATCCGCCGCCCGCACGCCACCCCTTCGCCCTCGCCCGGCGCCCTGTTGCTACAGCGGTGCCTCCCTCCTCCTCGGAGACCAAAAGTTGCGACCCTCGCGCCGCGGCCGCCACGCCCGGGAACCCTCGTATTGACAATCCGGATAATCATTTCGCTCCGTTTCTTTCCTTTTTTATGAAGCTGGTTAGTAATAACCTACGCCATCTTTTCGTCTCATACCAGGTGGCTGATTCACGCCGCGCACTTCTGTAGGTGTACTGTACCGCATGCACGAGTGCGGGCGGGCTTGCCCCCCTTTCCCCCATTTTCCCGTCAGAACACGTGCTCTCCCTCCGCCCCAGTTCAAACTCGCCCCACGATAAGTCCACACATTTCTTGGTTATAATAAAACATAAAAAAACTTAATGTTTGAGTGTGGGGGCTCTGCCGGCCCTGAGGTAGGAAGCGGTGAAAATGACGGTCAATTACTGACGGCGAAGGGAAGGCAGCAGGCGAGGCGAGCAGGGGCGGGGCGTGGCGGGGCGTGGCGGGGCGCGGCAGGGCGTGCCCGCAGTAGGGCCGGGCCGTGGCGTCCTGACGCGGTCATAAAGTGTTGTCTTGTCCCTGCCGTGTCCAGAGGCGGCGTGGTGTGGTGCTTGCTGGCCGTGGCGCGGCGGGGCGTGGCGGGGCGGCGCGGCCCGGGCGTACGTCCGTTGCGTCCGAGACCACCTGCCGCCCCGCCCCGCTGCGGCCCCGCCGTCGCCGCGCAACGCCGCGCCGCGCCTATCCTGCACTACACGGGAGGGGAGCCCGGGGCGGGGCGGGGCGGCGGCCAGCAGAGGGCAGCTGCGCGCGAGGGCGAGGGAGCCGCCAACCGGTTCAGGGCTGAGCCGCGGCGGGGCGGCGCGCTGCCCGGACGGCCAGAGGATGAAGGGCCTGAGCACAATATGTAGTCCACTCGATGCGCGTCGCGAGGCTGCCGCTGGGCAGAGGGCGGCAGGGCGGCGGGGAGGCCGGGGTGGTGCGGGCTGCGCGGGGAGTGGACAAACCTGTTCGCGCTGCGGCCCGCCCGTCCTGGCCGCCCAGCTCGACAGAAGGGCCAGGGCTGGCCCTGCTGCTGGTGGTGGACGGGATGGATGGGGGTGCTACGCCCCGGCACACCAACGACCCTGTTCGACGTGGCCCGAGCCGAAGGGAGAGGGGTTGCAACCTTTGAGACGATGCGCGATTCCCCCCTTTGGTTGCGTCTGAGGCCAATATACTTCGTCCAGCGCACGAAAAACGATTTTCTAATCCTGGACCGAGAGGAGAATGAGTCAAATTTTCACGTTGATTTGAATGATTTTTCCATATTTTCCGTGATGAGTGAGCAGGCGACAGTTTCTCTGAAGTTCACGTGTATGGCGTGGTGCGGCCGCCCGCCAGACCCGTATCCCGCTGGGACTGTGGTTCAAAAACACGACTGTAATTTCACGTCTGATTAAGTGAAATTATGTCTCTTTGGTGTAATGGTTGCAATGTGCGACAAAGTTTGATTCAAGTCAGTCGACGTATGTGCCATGAACTCGATGGTCTTGCACCCCTAACCGTTTCATGCATGTATCACTGCACGGAGTGTTGCAGGTTTGCCTACTTGTCATGGCCCCTGACGACCCCAGCGAATAGGCAAACCCGCAACACTTCGATGTGTGATTCATCGATACACTTCCATTGCGACAAATGGAATCATATATGAATGGCATTGAACCCGACTTCTTCTACGCTGCATCGCAGGCGCGTGTCTTACAGACCACAACGGAGGATATTCCCCTGAAAACAAAGGTAATGCACTCAAATACACGAAAGGTGTACTAATGTCGAGAGCACACATTGTGCGTGTGTGCGTGTCGCCGCGCGTGCGTGTGTGAGGGTGAGTGTAAATCGTCCAGTGGACTCCTGAAAGGCCCCAAGGTGTACTTGAGGGGGAGGAGGGTGGGTGGTTGGGTGGTGGTGGTGCGTTGGGCCGGGTGCGCCCCCGCGCCCGCGCCGCCGCGCTGAGTAGTACATACCCAGCCAGCGTGTTTCCGCCCCGGTGGCCGCGCCGGGTGCGGCGAGCAGGCCGAGCAGGGCGCCCTACCGGTTGGTCCCGGCCGGCCCCTACCCCCTCCAGAGACCTCGACGCACAACGGCCGTCACATGGCGCAGCGTTGGGCCGCGCGCCGCCCCCGCCACGGCCCGCTAGGCCTCTGCGGAGTACCTAGGACCCCGGTCGGCCTCTGCCCCGAAGGTAGGGAGGGAGGGGTCAGTAACCCGAATGGGCTGAGCGGGCCGGGCGGGGCCGGGCAGGAGCGGCTCGGGCGGGGGCGTCTTTTGATTGCTGTGGGCCCCAGGTGCCCCCAGGTGCGCCCCGGATCCTTCCTCCTCCGCCAGGCTCGCAGCAGGCCCAAGTCTCCCGCCATAAGCAGCAGGCGGCCGTTGTCCCGCCAGATTTCGCTTCCCGATGCCGGGCCAACCCCTCCGGGAATAGGCCGTCGTCGTCAGGGGCGCTGTCGCTCGCTGTCGCGACACGGCTCAGCTCAGTCCGGCCGCCGCCCTGCCCTCCAAAAAGCCACCCCATCCGTCCGTCCGTCTAACCCGCTCCGCGCTCGGGGGTTTAAACTCCCCGACGGTTTAAAAGCCGCCCCTCCTCTTCCCACCCCTGGCCTCCTCCACCCCACCATCCCTCTCCGCTCCCTCCCCGCGGCTCGGCGGAAGGGCAGAGCGGGGCGGGGCGGAGCGGAGAGGCTGGCGCGTATAGCGGTGAGGCGCGGCGGCGCGGCGCGGCCCGGACCCAGCAACAGCGATATCCACCAACGGTCGTCCCGTCCCGCCGTCCGGGTCCGGGTGGGCCGAGCGGGCCCGGGCCGGGCACAAGGGGAGGGGCGGCTGTGCAGCAGCGACAATAGAGCAGCGAGCACGCGTTGTGCGAGAGCGGCGCGTAGCGGCGCGGAGGGGTGCGGCTCCGCTCCCGACCCCTGTCAGGGGGAGGAGGGGGAGAGAAGGGAGGGTAGACGCCGCCGCTACCACCAGCGCGGCCGTATGTCTGCCCGTACGCCCGTCCCAAACCCCTGGCCCGGCCCGGCCCCAAGATGGCGGCGACGGGGTGCGGCGCGGGGTGCGCTCCGCGGCCTCCGCGGCCGCGTAGCGGGGTGCGCCGCCGCGGTGCAGACCCTCTATGAGCAGGGCCCGGTTCTAGGCGGTGGTGGACCGACGGAGGGGAGGGAGGGCGAGCGGCCGCGGAGCAGGGTGCAGCAGCCTCCAGGTGGCTGATCTCGCCGGCTTCACGTCCGCGGCCTTACGGCGTCCCTCCTGCCGGCTCGGCGGTCGGTATGGTCACCATAGCGCAACCGCTCATGTAGTAAAGCACGCAACTAAGAGCGAGCTTTTCATATGAGGTAGTAAGACAGCCGGAAGCCCCAAGAACAATGTCGCACTCATTTATGACCTTTCAGGCGATTGACGATTCTAGTAGTTACTTTCCTCCCTTTTCTTCGCGGATGATTGAACCGTATTATTTCTTGATCGTCCTCCAGCTGCAGCCCCCGCCCTCGCCGCGCCGCGCCTCGCGGGACCGCGATGAGCCTTATTGACCCCGTTCCGCCCTCCCTCCCTGGGCCGCGTTTTAGCTGCCAATCGCAACCCTCCCCCGTTTTCGTCGTGTCGCTCAGTTTTATTTCTTCTTTTTTTGTCGCCGTAGGGCGCGCGACGCCCGCAACGCCGCGACGCTGGTGCGACGCCGCTACCGCGACGCGCCCTCCCGTCCCCCGGCCCGGACAGGGCGTCGTCATGGTGCCTCCCCTCGCGGACGTGTTGAACACCCTCTCTTTTTAATGCAGGTCGGCAGCTGCGCCTGATAAATGCACCCCCGAGCCGCCGCTCAGCCTCCCCGCCCCCCGCCCCGCCCCGCACCACGCCCTTCTCCCGCAGCAGAGCAGCAGCAGCAGGGGCAGCACGGCGTCGTCGATCCGCTTGGCTTGGCTCGGGTCGGCCCTCGCGGCGCGGCCCGGCGTCCCTACGTCATCACTTGTTACACGGCCATGGCGTGGGTCGCGGCGCGGCGGTACGGTACGGCGGCGGCGTCGGTCCCTCCCTCCCTCCCGCTTTCCATCCACCGCGCCACGCTACGCCACGCCACGCCGCCCCGCGACCCTCCTGTCGGCCCATTACACTCCGCGCGGCCCGCCGGGCTTGGCTTATGTGCCATTGTGCCAACGGTCTCTCGCCACCCCATACGGCCCCTGCCCTCCCCTTCCCTCGGCCCGGAGCGGAGCGCGGAGCCGCGGCGGAGCGTGGGTCTGCCGCCGCCCTGCTGCCGCTGGGAACACTTGGCGTCGCCATGGAGCCCGTCCGGTTTTCCAGCTCTCGCTGCTGTACACTGTATGGCCGTGTGACCCACTTGCTAGCTGCCCTCCGCCCCCTCAGCCTCAGCCTCCCGAAAGGGTTGCCGTGAGCGCGGAGCAGCAGCGCTCTCCTCCTAGCGCAGCGCTCTCTCGTTCTCGCCTCCAATATCCAGCCGCAGTGCAACATCCGGAGCCCAGAGCGGCCCGTAGGGTCCCTCGCCCAGGCCGGTCCCGTCCGCCTCGTTGCCCCCGGAGCACATGATCCCTTTGCTCATCGCAACAAAGGGCGGCCTTCCCGCCCTTGGGCCAGGGCCCTGCCCGCCCTGCCCTAGGGCTCAGGGCAGCAACAGCCCTCGCCTTCGGCCCCGCCGCCGGGCTATGCCTGGGCTGCACCTCGAGGCCCGGGGGAGGCTCTGGTCGGGGTGCAGCCCCTAGTCAGCCCCCCTAGGCGCGGCGCGGCCGTGCGGGGTGCGGGACCCTCTACTCCGCTGCTCCGGTCTCCGGGACCCTCGGGGAGCAATGCTCGCTCGTAGGGTCGTTTGCTCTGCGCGCCGTCGTTCGCTTTATTATACGTACAGTAGATTTTTTTTTTTGGGTTGTTTTGTCCCAAAGCGGAGGGCCGGGCTGGACCCGCGCGTCCCTCTGGAGATGTTTGGTCATGCTGCGCGACTGTGACGCACAGGGCTTCTCTTTTCAATGGCCGGGCGGTAAAAACAATGACATACGAAAACACCTCGGTGTCGCCCGCCGTCCCTCCGGGGCCGTGGACACCGCACCCACTTCGATATTGAAAACGATTTGGGCCGACATGTTTATGGCGTCGCGACGCGCCTCTGATCGCCTCCCGTGTCCGCCCGGCGGCGGCTCCCCTTGGCCCACTTCGCACCGTCCTTCACACTGCGGTTCAAAATAATGTTCAGCAGCGACGGATTCCTTGGAGAAGTCGACGGCGGCCGGCGGCGGCGGCGGCTCTGCCGGCGAGTCGTTCGTTAGCCAAACCGGACTTGTTCCGGGCCTAAACGGCCTAAACGTGTCGGCGCGAGCGCGAGCTGCGTCTGCTTCCGGTTGCCGCTCGTGCCGCAGGGCCGCAGACGGCGGCCCGGGCCTCGGGCGGCGCGGCGTCGTCGAGCGAGGACCGACCGGGTGACGGGCGGGTCGCGTCAGATAAGCATCAGGGGTGTAGGACAGTACAGTATCGCTTGAGATGAAAGGGATGCGGCTTGAATCGAGGAGCGATTTAACCCCTCCCTTCCCCCCTATCCTCCTCTCTTCCGTCATGGCTGGAAGGGCGGCGCGGCGCGCTGCTGCCGTGCGTACATGTATACTCCATACTCCGCGAACCCCCTCCGGGCCCGGGCCGTACTACAGGGCCCGTCCGCGAGCGACCACGATGACGCGACGATGGAGCAGATGCGCGCGGCACTGGAGGGGTCGGCTCTGCGCCGCCGGTGCGCGTCTGTTACGGACGGCCCCCCGCAGCGCCGCCGCGCGGTCGGGCCGCGGCTGGGACCGGGAGGGGGATGCGACGATGGTATCGCGGAGCCAGGCGGAGCCCTGGGGCTGCTGGTTGGGCGGGCGGGGCGGCCAGGGAGGGGCTCGCCAGGGGTCCTCGCGTCGAGTCCGCGAGCGGTCCGCGAAGGGGTCCGCGCGGTCGTAGGGCGCGGCGGCCGCCGCCGGCGGGACGCAGCCAGCTCCAGGCCGCGCGAGCAGGGTCGCACAGCCTCATCCCCCGGATGTTGGGGACTTTCTCGTCACCCCGTCGGATGAGGCAGCCTCGCTCTTCTGAGGAAACGGTCTTAGAGGCCCGTGAGGGAGTTGGTGCAAGACGGTGTGCAGGCCCCCCCC
>NW_026267420.1:291922-293723 GCF_000697945.3 Frankliniella occidentalis | reverse complement strand
GAAAGTCAATATTAGCTAGGAATCATAAATTAGGTTTATTGATACAAAAATACATACAAAACTGTTTATCAAAAACTGGTATGTATAAACACTGGGAACAACACAAATCTATTTTGTACAACATTACAAAAATCAGAAAATCATTACAGAAGCTTAGAATGCTGCCCCTTACTTTAAAAAAAATAATATTACAACCCTTTGGTTTTATAGACAGCATTCGCTCGACTAAGTACAGCATACTGTTTAGGTACAATGGAATGTATTTTGACCACTAGGTGACCCTGTAATTACACGTCTTTGGAACATTCAAACATCGGCATTATCAGTTGGCTTCTCATTATCCTCACTATTTGGCTCTTCCACCTGTGCTGACTCTGCTTCTACTGCCTCATCATCGTCTACAAAACTCTCTTCCTCTTTTGTCTCTTGAGCATCAGATACTTCCTCCTCTTCTTTTGCCTTTTCATCCTCATTTTCAAGTTTTTCAGTTGGTTCATTTTTTTCTTCACCCTCATCTTCTTTTTCATTCTTTTCTGTGGCTTTATCATTCTCTAGCTCATGTTCTTCACCATTCACACCTCCCTCCGTGGCCTTGATTTTGGACATTTTTCTCTGCTGTTTCTTTTTCTCCTTCAACTCTTCTTGCTTCCTATGGTATTCTCTAAGCAATTCAGTGTCTATGAATTCAGGCTGCCATAGTTGATTGAGGAAAAATGAGTTGACCATAGCAATATCATTAATATTGGGCTGGAAGAAGAATGGCAAAGCTTCAGGCCGAGGGACATAGCTGTCATGTCTGTCATCAGCATGCACAGAATGACTTGACAAAGAGTCCGGGGTGGCACCAGGTCTTGACTCCATTTCAGATTCAGTTTCCGGCTCATAAGCCTGCTCCATAGCCATGTCCCCATCCATACCTGCCTCAGTACCAGGTTCCATATCCATTTCGTCCATTTCATCACCATCCATTTCTGCTTCTGACTCGTATTCTTGTTTCTTGACTATATCGGGTTTGTACTTCTTGGCAATTGGATACTGTTGATACTTGTACTCTGACTTAGGTTGAATCTTTGGTCTTGAGCTCTTGACTGACAGATCTACTGGTAGATTGGGAGCTGATGACACAACTGGCACTATAGATGTAGCTGATGGAATGTTGAGATTAGAAAGGTCCTTAGCCATAGATCTTTTCCGTACAGACAAATCAGTCGGCATAGAGAGATCTGTAGGCTCCTCTGACGCCTCTTCATGCTTTAGAGGAATCATAGTAATATCACGATTTGTTTTTCCATTAGTGGAACTATTCTTGAGCGGGAAGCTATCACGCTTCATTGGCATAATGCTCAGGGAGCCATAGGCATGAGCAGGCACCATAGTGATGTCTCGGTCACTTAACTTAGACATAAGATCACGGGGATTAGTCATTGGAGCAGCTGGAACCCGAGATGGTGTAATGGTGAGGTTGGTCTTGCCAAAAGACGCAAGGCGACTTGCAAACGCTTCTTGACTTCTACTCTGCTGGTAGTAGTTTTCTCCACCTCGAGACTGAAGTTTGGCTGGTGCAGTACGAGATGCAAGAAGCGAAAGGGTGTCCATGGGTTGCAGTGGACTGTCGCCATTGGCAGCAGCAAGTTCTTGAGCTTGAACAATGAGACGCTCTCGCTGGATCCGAACTCTCTTCTCAGTGATGGCATACACATTCATGAAGGCTTTTTGGCAAACTTCCACAATAGGGATGCCAGGCTTAGTCCTTCCTGAAAACAGAAAATAAAGAAAAATATTAGCAGCTGTCATTTTAAAA
>NW_026267420.1:279131-282629 GCF_000697945.3 Frankliniella occidentalis | reverse complement strand
CCTCCCTCCACCTCCCTCCACCTCCACCCCGCGAGCAGCCCAGACCTCAAAGAGATTGCCAGCTGTTAGCCTTGCTGTTAGCGTCTCGTTAGCGCATCACTATACGGTTATGTCACTCGAGCGCCCCCCTTCTCCTTGCTCCTCCCGTCGCGCCCGCCGCCGCCGACGCTCAGCAACTCACACACACACACACACACAACGCTCGAGGTTTACTGACCGGCGGCATGACTGTGCTGTCGGCTGTCCCCGCGAGCTGACTGTCGAGTAGACTGTCGAGCTGACTTTCGAGCTGGCTGCCGAGCTGACTCGCTGACTGTCGAGCTGTTGAGCTAACTTCCGAGCTGACTGCCGAGCTGGCTGTCGAGCTGACTGCCGAGCTGACTCACTGACTGCCGAGCTGACTGTCGAGCTATCTGCTGAGCTGACTTTCGAGCTGACTGCTGATCTACGGTGCGCACCGCGGAGCCAATGCGGAAGCGGGCCCTCCTCCTCCTGACTGCGACGGGGCGGGACTCGCGCCGATAAAGGACGTGGGTCACGACACGACACTTGGAGGATCGCCTCCTCTCTTGCGTGCCGATGGTGTATGGTATTTTCTAAGAAACGGGTCCCCTCCTCCGTACACATGCGCTAGCCATATATTCACGATAGTTCTCTCCGTTTATCCCCCCCGTCCCTCCTCCGCCTTTGCCTCGTCATAATGGCGCCATGCTGCTAAAGTCACGCCGCATGACATGCCACCATGAACAGCTCATGATGACCGTTGCCGTGTCGGGGTGCTGGACGGGGCGTCATGCAGGTGGTGGCCGCACGAACATGACGCGCGCCCTGCACAGCTCCGCTCGGCTCATGACCGTGCGGTCGGGGCTGCGCGGCTGCGCGTTGCGGTCGGGACCGCCATACGACCTGCACGGCCTGCACGGCCTACACGGCCTGGCCGCGGCTGCACCCGAGCGCGCGTCACGCGTACACGTTTTAGGGTGCGGTCACGAGTCGGCGGCCCACCCTGGCTACATGTCGGACGGGCATGAATGAGGTGCAGATGATATGAGACATGTTCTGGGAAGTCGTGTCGTATATTCCTTTCCGCGACGTGGTCGCGTTCAGTGTATGGTTAAGTCACGACGACGGCGTCGGTGTGGTGTGGTGATGCACTTGCACCGCCGCCACCACCCGCGATGACGCCGTTGCCGCCGTTGCCGTCGTTGCTGTTATGTTGGACTTCTCGGCGCACATGGCTGTCATGTGGTTTGCCTACCCTCACCCTCACGGCGTGTCCTCGTCCAATGAAAATCTACAAAACTACGACAAAGGTTTATTCAGAAAACCGAGAAAACCCAAAATCTGGTTGCGCCCACCTGGTGAATATTGCCTCAAATTCTCCAACTCATCTTTCATTCATGGTAATACCCGGTAATACCTCTATTACGACGAGGCAACCGCATTTCAACTCATTTTCTACAGAGGGACGTCGTTTTTGTTTGGCCCTCCCTGATACCTGGCCCTTGTGGATAAGCTAGAATGAGTTTGATTATTTTTTTGATCATCTCATTTCTGTTTGCCGTGCCTAGCGCTCTCGCACGCGCTTCTCCCCTCTGCTGGTGTCGCTCTGTCGCTCCCCGCCTGGCATAGCAGCAAGCGGACCATTCCGCGCCGGAGAACAATTCCGCTTTTTAATTTCAGGCGGGCAGCAATCTGGCTGGGTGATTATACCGCATGTCCACGGGGGCCCCGGCGGGGCCGTCAGCCACCGGGGCGCGGCGAGCGGCGGAGCGCGGTGGGGCGCGGCGTGGCGCGGCGGGGCGGCTCGGAAGGGGATTGGATTAGGTGGGGCCTCGCTGGCCTGCCGTCGCCCGGCCCGTCCGGCCCAGCCGGCTGGACGGTCTGGTGGTACAGCACTCTAGCTAAGCGTGCTTTACTGTTTGCCACCGGGGGGCGAGGGGCGGGGCCTGGCAGTGCAGGGCAGGGCAGGGCAGGGCTAGCGGGGCTGCGGTACTGACCTTTCCCGCCCCCACCCGCCATGTGGAGTGTTTGTCTGTGTTGCACGGCGCGCCCCGCTGCTCTCTCTCTCTCTCTCTCGCTCTCGCCCGCACTCTTTGCAAAGGGAACCGGTTTGTACTACTGCGCCAGGAAATCATAATAATAACCTTAAAACTGCACGCGCGCCGCGCTCGCTGTCCTGTCCGGGCCCCGCCGAGTACGTACTTTACAACCGCCGAGGCCGACCCTTGTGTGTCCCGCTGACCCGCGCGCGCGCGCGGTGTGCCCGGTGGTGGTAAGTGAGAGGTCACGGTACGGGCGCATAGGCGGGCCCGAGAGGCGAGACTGTGTGTGTGTGGGCAAGTGAGTGAGAGAGAGAGAGACGGTAAGAGAAAGGACACGGCGGGAAGTTTACGCGAGGTGCACACAGAGAAGCATCTAAGTGTGCTAAATGCTAATGCTCTGAAGCGTTGAAAAATAAAAATCATGGCACTGAAATTTAATTAAACTCTGTACACGGTATAAAAAATGTCTTATTTTTGTTCAGGAAATGGGGACAACTGCTGAGAAACTCCTATAAATTAATGACAACTCCTCAGATGTTGTGTGGGAAATTTCCATCGGTTTTTGATAAGGTCTCAGAAATCCGAGCCAGTTGCGGTATAGAATTTCTCCGAAGTTTTCCTCTTTTACTTAAAAAACACACAAAAAACAGACATTGTTTTTACCGTGTATCGCGCAAACACTAGTAAAGGTAAACTATTTTAGTTTCATACCACGAAAAATGAATTGACCGTCTCTGCGTGCGTTCAATCGGAAGCGTGATGCCATGCATAAGAGAACGTCCGGAAAGTACATCTGTTTATTCAGCTTCAGGTTCGTTCGTCAACTTATGGAAGCATGCCGCCTGCAAGACTCAGGGTAGGCCGCCCCGCATCACACGCGTGCACTTCAGGCGGGATGTTGCCTACCCATTAGGCGTTATGAGAGCTTGCACAGGCTAAACTTGACGGTTTCGAACGTAACGTCGAATGACGGGCATGATTGCTAGATGATCCCTAAGGCTTCACCATCGCAGCTGATTTGGGCAGAGCGCACTGCACACTGTGTGCGGCGAGGTCCTTACTTTTCGCGTGTGGCTTTGACCTACATTTTCTCCCCTGTGCGTTTATATTCCACAGTCAGTTCAAACAGCCGCGCGCGTCCGACGCGCGTGTCGGTAATTTTCTTCCTTTTTATTGTTTCCCCTCCGCCCTTCCTTAAACTCCCTCGCTTGTTTCGTGTGAGCGCTACTGCGGGGGTTCCGACCACCACCACCACCACCACAACTACCGTACCACCGGCAACCGCCCTCCCCCCTCCCTACTCGTCCCCTCTCCACCTTGTGTAAACTGACCGAAGATCGCTAAAGGTTTACGTGACCACATCCACTCCACTTTAGCGGCCGTGTCGGGGCGGGCCCGGCCGGGTGGTTGGCGGTGTCGGTGGTTTTGGTGATTAGCATGTCGGGGTGGGGCG
>NW_026267420.1:275412-279081 GCF_000697945.3 Frankliniella occidentalis | reverse complement strand
AAAGTTTACTATGTGAAGGAGGAAAAAAGCTGGGCCTTACCATCAAATGTGACATCTGAGGCACTTTGAATCATGGGAACTTGATACTTGCAGCTCACTCTTCTTTGGCTACGGCCTGAAGGTGTCCTTTGTTGCTGGCGCCAGTACTTCCGTTGCACTGCTCTGATCTCAATGTGGGCCTGGAGGAAACGGTTCTGGAGAGCATGGTCTGCTAGGCGGTAGAATTCTTTGAAGAGACGCTCCCGTGCCTCAGGAGATATCTTGTCACCACATTTTTGAGGACAGGTGCATATGAGTTCTGAAACAGAAAAAAACAAAAAACAAAAATGATTAGAAGAGGTACATAAAAAACTGATGTGTGAAAAAGTCTTCAATTTTCTGTGCAACTTCAACAGAAATTTGAATCCTTTTCCTTAATGAATAAATTTACGCTCAGAACTACAAGCAGAGAGCTCAAGTTAGTTTTTGGCACAGTCACAGAAGAATTAATTTTCATCCTGCTCAGAACGAATGTCATGCATAGTGGTGCATCCCAAGTTTATCCAGTTTGCACATGTTCATTGTTGAGTCACTATTAATATTTCTTACATCATTAGCTCACACTTTTGGTAACTTTACGCTTTAAATTGTTTAAAAGTCAATGAATGTTTTTTTGTTAATATACATTAGTATTGCAATGTTAATTCTTTTTTAGGCACACAGATAATGTTAATATTTAAAACAGTATTTTCAGAATTTGTTAGTTATATCAGAACATTTGGAACATTCACAAACTCACCAAACCAGCATATTGCCATCGTTTTGATTGAAAATGCTGTGTGCAATGTCCTGTAAAATCCCATTTTTAAAAAAATTATCAGTGCAAAGCTTTCTTTTAATACTTAGTTTTTTGCCCTTTATTTTTAATTTAACTTAAGTTTTATGATAATGTTTTTTGAATTTACATTTTTTACATTGAATGAGATTTTTTTGAAATGTTGCCAAACAATTGAAACAAGAGTAACTTCATATGCTTCACCCTTCTAGAGCCCCTGAGCTAGGCCCCAATGGGATGAGAGGGACAGAGATCCGTCCTCACTCAGTCCAGGCGCACAGTCATAGATAAGCCGCCAATGCATAACACTTTGCTTATCCTCCTCGACCCACTAACCACTACATTCCACAAAAATAAAAATCGACAACCACACACAGAAGGCCACGATCTCAAAAATCCCTAGGCGCCCGCGGGCTTGCCCTGCCCAGGGCCCCAGGGCTAGTTATTGCACAATTCATTTCACAATCAGTTGGCCTAGATCGGTCCCCGCGCTGGCCGCCCCGGCCGCCCCTAGCTGCACGTCCGTGCACATTAAAACGCCCGACACTCGATTAAGGGCGAGTGGCAGCACTCTACCCCTGGGCCGAGGGCCGTCAACAAGCCTCTGAGGCTTAGCGGGGGCGACAATGTGATGCAGCGTCAATTTGCTCGGGCAAAACAAAGCCCCGCGAGCAGGGGCCGTCGCGTTGGGGCGCTCGCGCCTCCGCTCAGGCGGATGGGCAGGCGAGGCACTAGCGACCCCGACCCGACCCCCGGCCTGGGGCCCTAGCGTGTACGACACATTTCGTCATGGGCAACAAGTCACATCACTCTAAAAGTCGACTCTTGATAGTCACACTGTAGCACACACTATCTCCACAGATCACAGACGAACTGTTCGCGATCCTTGCGAAATTCATCTGTTTACGCGACACCACACACGCACAAGTCCTCGCTGTTGCACTTGCCTCGCTAGCTAGCACATTTAACGGTGACTACTTTTCAGTGTCATTTTTCATGACAGAAAATATAACATCACTCACAGTTCACATACTTTTTAAGTCACTTTTCACTATCACTTAAAGTTGTCGCACCACTTTGAAATGTTGTTATCCTCGGTGACACTCGCGAACACACAAACCTAACCACACCAAGACACGCTGTTTCGTCAAACAAAAATAATTACCTGGTTGTTTCTTGGCTGGTATCACTTTTCCTGACTTAGACACGTATTCTTGACCAGAGTATCTCATTTTGATTTGTTCCTTTCGATCCCACTTCGGCCAATATTCATGGCTTTCTTCATTTTCTTGAGTGTCCATCATCGACGCCAACGCACGGGCCTGAGAGTCTATCAGCTCCATGGCACGGGCTTGCGTGTCCAGCATCGACTCCATCCCTCGGGCGTGCACTTGGGGCTGAGTGTCCATCATCGACGCCATCTCACGGGCATTTCCTTTCCGACTGACGACCGGTCTGCGCGCGACTCCCTTCCAGACTCCAGCCTCGCTCGTTCCGCTACTTGCCGAAAAAAATAGTTCGTGAAAAAAACGCGTTTATGAATGAGAGTGCCATCTATCGGCGAGGACGGTCAACTACAGACTGCTGCTGCCATTGACGAGTTCAAGAACCTTGGGCCTCTGCGTGAAGCGTAGTACGCGAGTAGCGAGCACGTGGCGTAGTACGAGGCCCGCCTCAAAGAGCGCGCCAGTGAGCTCTTTCTGTTTCTTTTGTGTTGGAGCAGGGGTGGTGGGGGAGCGGCGGCCACTCCGATTGGTCGCCCGTTCCCGCGCATTTCGCGCGCAGTGCGGCGGCCGAGGCGGCAGTTTCGAACGCGCGCACACAGAAAGTAGGTCACTGTGTTTACTATTCTGATAGGGACCTTAGGCGCTGCGACGTGTCCCGAATAAATGCCTTTAGGTTCGCACCTCCGAGTGCCGAGGCTGTTTCGGGACGCGGGCCTGCAGTTTGGGCCCCTTTTGCAGCGCGGAGAGGAGGGAGAGAGGGGCGCTCACGTCCAGCCGTGAACTCCTCCGCCAAGCAGGGCGAGAGGGGTGGGGGGCGGGCAACAACCCACAGCTGGCCTCCCTCCCCTGCGCGCCTCTTCACCTTGCCACCCCTCTCCCTCCGCTCTCCCTCCCCACCCTTGTACCTCTCTAGGGTCCGGCCCTCCGCGGAGGGTGCATCCCGCGATATTCGGGGCGGGCCTCTCTGTAGCCTGGGGGCCGTGCGTGAACGCCACCCCCTGCTGTAGCCACCCCCTTGCAGCCACCCCGCGTGAGCCCCCCGCGCACGGCTCTGCTCTACCGACCCGCGCCTTCCCTTTGTCGCGCTGGCTTGCTGCTGCTGCGGATGTGCCCCGTGCCCCCCCCCCCCCCCCGGTGGGGCACCGCGACGACACGTGTTGTGACCAGACCATTGCGTAGTCAGTCGGATCCCCCACATCCTCTGCGATGCGATAAAACTAGCCAGGCCAGCGGCGCCCCCCGCGGCCCCCTGCGCGCCGCGCCGCCGCCGAGCCCCTTGCGGAGGCGCGCGCGTGTGTGCCCGCGCCGCGCAGCCTTTGGGCCCCGCGAGGGATTCTCTCTAGCGAGGGCCGGAGGCGTCCGGACGAGCCGCACGGCGACGCCGAGTCAGCTGCTCGGGGCGCGGTTCGCACGCCCTCCTCCTCCTCCCGGCCCAGCTGACGGCACGCCGGGCCCCGGCCCCGGCGCCACCGGCACGGGCGTTGGGTGGGCTGCCTACCGCGCGGGTGCCAGCCCAGCCAGTGCCACACCTCTGACGCACCACTCTGCTGCGGGCCCGGGGGGCCAGCCTTGTTTCCCTTGCAAAGCACTTCGCACTGTCGTTCGAAGCCCCACCACCCCCCATCCCCC
>NW_026267420.1:270977-272517 GCF_000697945.3 Frankliniella occidentalis | reverse complement strand
GGCCCACCCCAGCCCCGCCGCCGCGCCATGCCCTGACAATCATTATTGGCTCGGATTACTTTCGCGTCTCGTCACGCTGCTGCCGCCCCGCGAGCCACCGCCCTTGTGGCGTGGCGGGGCGTGGCGGGGCGTGGCGGGACGAGCGATGAGGCGGCAGACAGACGGGCGGAAGGCGAGAAAGGGGATCCCCGCCGCGCCGCGTCGGCGGGATTAGAGAGAATAAGGGGATGTCGAGTCCCCGCGAGCGGTGTGGCGTGGCGGCGCTCTGCTAACGTGACGGCGACGGCCCGCCACCGGCTTATGGAGGCAGAGACGCGAATCCCCTTCGCGAGAAAGTCGGCGGATATTGTCAACTAATTTGAACTGAACTTTGCGACTTTGTCCTGTGTTTTGTAGAAACTAAATACTGTACCGCGTGCGTGCGCGTGTGTCCGGGTTGCTTATACAAGGGGGCGACCAGAAAGTACGTGCGTTTTTCAAGTTTCAAGTTTCAACCCTGTACAAGCTCTCATAGCGCCTGCTGGGTAGGCAACATCTCGCCTGCAGTGCACGCGTGTACCGCGGGGTGGCCTACCCCGAGCCTCGCAGGCGCCGAGCCAACCCTCTCCCTCCTGTCGTCTCCGCGCCCCTCTCATTTTATTCTCCGCTCGCGGCTGTTGAGGGGTGAGGAGAGCCATCGTCCTTCGTCCCCCCCCAGCAGCTCCAGAGTCCGGGTGCTTTACTGCCGCCCGCCCCAAACTTCAATTCCTTCCACTTTTTATTTCCTCATTACTTCGCCCGGCGGCGGCAGCGGCAGCGGCAGCGGCGCCGAGGGGGCAGCCCCGCGAGTGGACATAATACTTTACCCCCGGCCAGCTCCACTGCGCTCCGAGGCGCCCCGCTCCGCTCCGCCCCGCCCCGCCCCTTCCCGACACGCCGCGTTCCCGGGAAACCGCTCCGCCGCACTTTGCGCGCCCCGCAAAGCTCAACCTCGGCTGGGGCGAAAGAAATAAAGAAATAAAACTCGTCTGCTTTTGTCCGCGGCACTTTCAATTAGCCTTTTTAATTTGAATTTCGTTCCCTCCTTATTCTTCCCTATCGTCGCCATGCCCCGGTGCACCACCACAAAACAGGGCTGGCAAAAAGAATTAAATCTTATTTTAAAATTAGCCCTCGCGAGGGCAAAATATTTCGCCCGGACAAACTATTTTGCCCTAGGGCAAAATCATAAAGCCCTTTCGAAATTGGTCCTTAAAGGGCAAAACCTTATAATAATAATTTTACCCTGGGCAAATTTCTGGGGCAAAAATCCTTTTTACCTCCGAGGGCAGAATTTGATGATTGGGCTTAATTAAACCCCAAAATAAATAAGGTCCCACGAGCCCGAGATTAGCGAGACTACCCGAGACGCGTCCGGGGATGCTCCGATGCTCGCTCGAGTTCTAGAACTCGGACTTTGGGCAGGAGACAAGACTCCGTGTGGGTTGCGTGGATTTTCGTGGTCCAGGAGTGAAATGTCTGAAAATTTCAAACACTAATTTAATTTTAATGTAATTTAATT
>NW_026267420.1:267288-270352 GCF_000697945.3 Frankliniella occidentalis | reverse complement strand
GCGGGGCGGGGGCTGTGGCCGACCGGAACATAGTGCGGCGCGTACAACACACACCGTTGGGGCGGGGCGCTGTGTCGCACGCGGCCCTCCCCATTGTCGTGATTAATTCGAAATGAAGACGAGCCGCGCGGCCGCGCGACACGGCGGCGCCCGGCGGGGGAAGCAGAGCAGGGAAGAGCGGGGGAGAGTCCCGGGGAGGAGGGAAGACCGTAGACCCGACCGGGCGTATCCTGTTTCCGGCTCGGCGCGGCTCGAGGCAGCTCCGCGACAGACAGACGGCCGCCCTGGGTGTGTTGTTGTTGTTGTGCGAGCCCGGTACACATGGACGCCGTGCCCGAGCTGGCCGCTGCTGCTGCTGCTGTCCAGATGGGCGGCAGCGCGCCTGTCAGGCCGAAGCGATCGAGCTTGCCTGTTCAACAGCAGCAGCCGCAGCCGCAGCAGCGGGCAGTGCTTGCAGGTGGTGCATCATCAGCACCACTAGCACAGCATCAACGGCCCTGGGCTGGGCCGCCACCCGGGCCACCCGGGCCTGACTCACCTGTGCAGGTGGGGTGGTGGGCCGGGCGAGCGGCTGTGGTCGCGGTCGCGCAGCTGTGTCTGAGTCCGCCGTGCCGCGCCGCCGTGCCCCGGCCACCATCAGGGTCAAGCGTCTGAGCCGAGCCGCCGACCCCCGCCCCGCCGCCCTCGCCGCCGCACAGACTGTGATGCGGGGACGGCCGCGACAACACAAACGAGCACAATGGGCGTCGCGCCGCACAACAAATAGTAGTAGTAATAACAATAAACAATCTCTTTGTAACTTTGTAACTTTTGCGCCCATGGCTTTTGCTCTGCAGAGTAACAATAATACAGTCGTGTGCGGGAAGAATACAAAGAAGGTGCGGGGAGCAGGGAGTGAGGGAGGAGTACAGTGGATTTATTGGTTCGCGCTCGTCAATTGTTTGCGGTCCTTGTTGTCGTGGCAGACCATACTAATGGATAGCATAGGGGGCCACAATGCAGCCCCCCCCCCTCCGCCCGCGCGCGCACTTGTAAGCCTGGCAGCAGGGAGAGGAGAGAAGAGGGGAGAGAGGGGGGTTAGAAGCTTGCAGCGCCTTCCCGTGTCTATGAGCGCCCCTGAGGGGGAAAGGGGGGGGGGCAATGAAGCCCACCTCCATTATCACGGCACGCGAGGGGCGCCGCACCTGGGGGTCGGGAGAGAGAGGGGGGAGGGGGCGTCTCGAGGGAGCAGAGCGTGTCCTTGACCGCGTCCTTGGGTGCGCACGTGCGTGCCAACGTGACCCCTCGGCTCTCTGTGCCTTCTGTCTGCTGTGTGCGCTCGCCTTTTTCATGGCGCGCTCTTTGTGTGAGTCTTCAATGACCAACTACAGGAATAAAGTTTGTCGAAATGACAAATGCGACAGTTTTGTGACATCAGGAACAGCATCCCGACGCCGGCAGGCAATACGAATCTTTTATAGCCAATATTTTGGCCGCATGTGGATCCGTCTGCACGGCCGGCCAATATTGCTTGAAATATTTTATCCGATAGTTGATGATATGCGGGGGCTGGGCCCCGGCGCTGGACTGGACGGCTGTGTGGCCGGCGCGAGCCTGCCATCCCTTACATTCGGATGGAGAGAGAGAGAGAGCAAGCGAGAGAGCGAGCTAGAGAGCGAGCGAGAGAGAGAGGGAGAGAGGGCGGCTGGTCCTACCATTCCACCCCACCCCTCGCCGCGCACCCTGGCCCTCGACAACACCCCCTCACCCGTGCCTAAACGGCGGCGGCCTACCACCACCCCCTTGCAGCCACCCCCGCCCCGCACTCTTGCTGCTGCTGCGGGGGAGGAGTGGGGAGGGCGGGCGCGCCAGTCGAGTTGGTCACATTCCACTAGAGCATCGACCGCAATTGCAGGGACCCCGCCGCCGCCGCCTCCGCGCCGTCCCGACACGTGGAGCGGGGCCACGCGAAAGTGAGAGTGCCGACAGAGGAATGCCGATGTGATAGCGAATCAAGCGATGCTCCGAAAATGCGTGTGTATGTGTGTGGTGTGTGTCTCTCCCCCCAGTTTCTTTCTGTTTAAAGTAAGTTTCGTGTATTTGTTCTGGGATGGTTACCGTTTTGCAGTTGACTGGCGCGTTATTGAGGCAGTTTTCTGTCTCTTTATCCGTCTTTTTCCTGCTGCTTTGCAGCGAGGATCGTCAGAAACACCGCGCCGCCGCCGCCACCTGCCAACAAAAGTTATTTTGTGATGCTTCGGATCTGCTTTCGCAAGCCGTTCTCCAACGACGACGACGACGACTCGTCAGCTCCTTGTGCTGCCGCTGCTTTTGGCTCGTTTCGCTGCTTATGCTGGAAAGCGCGAGCGAAGCTGTCTGGAAGGCGAGACGGGTGCTGCACCTGCAACCCTCCTCCTCCTCTGGTCGTCAGCAGTCCTTTGTGGACCCACTGGATAGGACAGAAGACAGCGCGCGACAGTCTCTGCTAGGACGGAATAGAGTCCGGGGCGAGGGAGCGAGGATATCCTTACGCTCTGCCTCTGCCTCCCAATGGAACCACTCAAGCCAAATAACCGACCCGAGCCAAACTGAACCAAAATCGCCAAACGGAGGAGTAGAACTGCGCCGCACCCGGGTGGAAGAATTAGTAGTTCGAACTATAGGCGACTTCAGTAGTTAAACTTCGTTGGAATCTGAAGTTTGGACGCATTTTATTTCTAAACAAACTTTACTGCAGTTGTGAACGTTGTGCATTTCAAACTGTGGTCAAAACTCGTGAAGGATTCTAGTCAAAATGCAGTTGCTCGACACAGTTCAACTACAGTTTAAACACAGTTAAACACAATTAAACTGCAGTCTAACTGTAGTTCACTGCAGGCAAACTGCAGTTTGACTATACCAATTTCGACAACACCTTAGTTCGCCCACAGTTTGGCGTAGTTTCAACTGTACTCTGTCTCCAGATAAAACTGAAGTTCAGTTGCAAATGTTCTTCAGATCCGACTATATATAAACTTCAGTGGTAAATGCAAACAAAATGCACTGTTCAAGATTTGGTTCAAAACATTTTTTCCCCCTCTGACCC
>NW_026267420.1:265226-266073 GCF_000697945.3 Frankliniella occidentalis | reverse complement strand
TGATGCTGATGCTGATGCTGATGCTGATGCTGATGCTAACTGTAAAAACGACGTCCTTGGTTTCCAGTCAGCCAAGCATCTGTTATAGAAGAAATTCAATTGGTTTTTCCAAAAATGCTTGAAAACCACCGGGACGTCGTCCTCTTTACCGTGTTCTCCTACTACCTCTTCCTTCCGTATAGCCCACAATGCACACGGCAGTGGTATTGTTGTTTATCTCGGCGTACGTACGTATACAACACCCAGCTTTTAGCAGCCCATATGCGGTTTGATTTCGCGGCTCGCGCCTGTCGTGTAGAGCGGCAGCCGTGCGGTACCGGGGGGAGAAAGAGGGGGAGGGGGGGCAAACAAAAGCATATTCAGGAGAGGGAATTAAACGCGGACGCGTGAGCCGCGCCTGACTGCCCGGGCGGGCGGCGGGCGGCCAATCCCCGAAGCTGCAATGTGTGGTTGGTGTGGTGGTGCTGCGTGATTTGTTTGAAAAAGTCACTGGGCCGCACGTGAGAGATAAGCGCGGCGCGGGAAGCAGCCAACACCCCTGCCCAGCCTGCAGCCCCCACCCCTTCCCGTCCCTCTTACACTCCCATCATTACAACTCGGCATACACATACACAGACGCGCGCACGGCTGAAACGGGTCGGTGGAAGTTATCCGAAACTTTTGGGTGCGGCGCCCTCTTGTGTCTGCGCGGTGAAGGGGGCTGGTTCGTGGTTTAGCAGCGCCTTCATCCATCAAGGCGTGTTTTTGTGTGTGTGTTTGTGTGTGTAGGTGTGTGTGTGTGTGTGTGTGTGTGTGTGTTGTATCCAGGAGGGGCCCAAGTCCGCGCCCAGTAGGTGCACCCCACCCG
>NW_026267420.1:263001-265176 GCF_000697945.3 Frankliniella occidentalis | reverse complement strand
TTTACTCGGAACGCGCCGGTTATGAGATCGAACTCTGTTGAACGGTCGCGGCGAGATCGGGCTTTGTTGAACGGTCGCTGCGAGATCGGACTTTGTTGAACTGTCGCGGCGAGATCAGACTTTGTTGAACTGTCGCGGCGAGATCAGACTTTGTTGAACTGTCGCGGCGAGATCGTACTTTGTTCTTAGGACCCATCGATATATGCAATTATTTGAATAAAATGGAGAGGGGCTTAATTTTTTTCCCTTTTGCGGAGTACGAATTTACTCTCCCTTCTTGAGACCACTGCTCCTCCTTTTAAAACGACGCTTGCCTGTGTGTCGCGAGCAGAGCGGAGCACTTGTCAAGCAAGGCAAGCGCGCAAAGTTTGGGGAATGGAATGTAAAGGAGAGCGGGAGGCCCGGCCTTGGGGCCTGCTTTCCTCTTGATTCTCTCACCCTCCCCCTCCCTCGCCCCTCGCGTCAAGCTCGTGACGGAACGACACTGACCCGACCTTTTTTTTATTCCCCCCCTCTCACATTTGTCGTAAGACTACTTCTCTCAAGTCAACTCTAAGTACAGAGCGGTGGCAGTTCACTCTCCCGAGATGCGTGCATGAGTCATGCCGGAGGAATTTAGTTTTGCTCTTTTTTTCCCCCCGTATCTACTCTCCGGCTTCACCCCCGCAAGCCTTTTCCCTCCTCCATAGGAGCCGTAGGCGGGTATATTGCGTGGCGTAGCGTCGCAAACTGCTATCACCATATTTTTATTTTTTGCTCTTTTCCTGCTGCCATCGATATGGTCGGATCAAAAAAGAGGAGAGTCGCGCATTTTGCGTCACGTCGGTGTGAGCGGCAGGGTGCTTTGGCCGTGGCGCAGTGTCACTTCTCTCCGCTCTCACCCCCCTCTCCCGTTTGAATCTCTTTTTCTATCTCTGCCCCTCTCTTCCTCTCCCGCCTTTTCCCCGTTCTAAAAGTGACTGCGTTTTCCCAGAGGGACGAAGGGGTGGGGTGGGGGATGGGGGGATTGGGTCACGAGGATACCTGACTGTGGTGGGGGAGGCGATCGGGGGGCCTAGTAGTTGGCAGACCTTCGTGATTCTCTCTTTTCAGAGTACCGATTCATAAAATGTTGCTCTCGAGCAGTCTAACTACCCTTACCTGATAGACGCGTCTAAAAAGTTCTCTTTTGAATTTAAATTATGTCGTAAACATTGTCGTGTAACACAAGCTTGCTTCCTTGTCCAAACAACTTTCTCTTCCCCAAATAGTGTCTGACTTCTTTCCCAACAGTGTGCACGCGGTTGCGATCCACGACGGCCGCCCGCGCTCGCGCGCAGCGGCCGCAGCAGCAGGCAGGGACCCCCTTAAGCTATTTCCGGCTCTCGGTGGCTATGACCAGCGCCCCTCCCCTCTCATATCTCTCTGCGGAGGGCGCCGCCACCGCCCGCCATAATCCTCGCCTAAACGTGCAGCAGGAGCAGCAGCAGCAGCAGCAAAAGCAGCAGCAGCAGCGGCAGTAGCAGCGGCTGCGGAAGCAGCAGGGCGGGAGAGGGTAGCTACAACGCCAACTTGCTCGACAAGTTCGCGCGTCATTCATGAGGTTCTGAGCCCGGGGCTTAAGCCGGCGGCGCTGATACCGATGAGGCTCCCCTGTTGCGTTTCCCTATACAATGTAGACTCGCTCCTGAATGGCGGGTGAGCCTCTGAGATGATGAGGAAGGTCAGTTTAGAGTCGCCTGCTTGGCGGTATGCTGCTCGCTGGCCCGCCCTCCTGGTCGGCCGCCAGCCGCGCCGCCGCTCGCCCATGCTCGTCTTTCTGACCGCGGTGTGACCGGTGGCCGCCACCCCTCGCCCTGCTCGTGGCGTGGCGTTTTGGTGGGGCGGCGGGGGCGTTATGGAATGTGCTTCGCCTGGCACTCCGCCCCGCCTCGCACCACCCCACCCCACCTCGCCTTGCCCCACACCGCCCCACCCTACGAGGCCTGGGGATGATATTAGGACCTTGAGGCTGCTGCTGGGCCCCGGGACGAGGGTGAAGGCGGAGGAGGAAGAGGAGGGCGCGGCGGAGGCTTTTGGAGGCTCGGCGGGGCGGAGCCGGGCAGAGGCTCATCAGTATGCCGGCACGTCGGGGCCATTGGGATGCAGCAGGATCTAGATCAAGTCCCGGACAGCACCCACCCCTCCCCCCGCCCG
>NW_026267420.1:260045-262951 GCF_000697945.3 Frankliniella occidentalis | reverse complement strand
AAAAGCAAAGGGACGTTTGTACGTACAAGAATGAATATAATTGATGTGTAAAACGATTACACTCAAAATCTGTCATCCTCCCAAAGCTAGGTATACTGACAGGAATGTAGTGCCCTCCATATTATTTGTGTAAGTTGAACTAAAGTTTCAACAGCAAAATAAAACTATATACCAGGTGGCTGATTCACGCCGCGCACCGCTCCGCCCGGCATCTAGATGTTATGGAGTGGGGTTTACAGACCACCGCCACGATGATGGTGGAGTAGACGGGTTGCGCTTGCCGACTCACCGCTGCCACCCCTTCCCCCCTCCCTTTGCGATAAGCGTGATACGAACCTTCCTAACCGGACCATTAGCATTTCCTGAGAATCACTGGGCGGGGCGTGGCGGGGCGACCACGATATGGCCGGACCGGGGGCGCGGAGTGCGGTGCAGAAGTTCGATCCATCGAAGCTGCCCGCCACCACCGCCGCCGCTGTTGCGGTCCCAAGTCATTATTCATATCGCCCTCCTCTATTCCATACGTCTCCGCACAGTTGGATATATTTATTCATGTCTCGCTCCTTCTTGCTTCCTCCTGCCCCCCGCACGCGACCGCGTTTTTCCTCCTCTTTTTATTTTTCAATTTATTTTTCTTTCGCTCACTTTATTGAGAGCGCCACCACCACCGCGCAGCAAGGATCGCCGCAGTTTTTTTTTTTCATTTGTTTTTTGGTCCGGGGCCAGCTATGGTGTGCCTGAACTGTCCTCTGCTGGCTGCTTGCTCCCTCTCTGCTGGCCCCGTCGCGGTCGCGACGAGTGGGAGTGGGACAGAACGAGGGAGGGAGGGAGGGAAAGGGAGAGAGAGGGAGAGTGAGGGAGAAAGTCACCATCACCGACTTCCGTCGTATGCCTCCCCCGCCCTGCGCCGCCGAGCCTCGCCGCGCCGCGTGCGTACACAGCGTGCGGACTCTGCTGCAGCAGCAGCCGAGGTGCGGACACATGCCCGGGCGTTTCTCTCGTATAAGTACGCGCGGACCCGCCGGATAATAATGAGTGGAATAAAACATGCGGTCGTCGTCGTTCCAAGATTGTTGCCGACAGGGTGGCTGTGTGCGTCGCCGTGCATGCATATATATACGCTGCCCCGCTTTGCTGTGCTTTTGCCCTGGTCATTCGGTGCCGGTTGCTACGAGGGGCGGTGAGGGCAGTCGGTGGGATCAAACCGGTTTGAAGTTCGCGGCCCAGCACCAGCAGCAGCAGCGTCCCGGTCCCGGTCCAGTCCGATGGCGCGAAGCAACAACCGACTACTACTGCGCCGGCGAGGTGGCTGTGCTGCTGTGTAATTCTTTCGCTGCACGACCCACTTTATTTGTACCCCAATCAACACTTTATATCGTGTGAAGACCATACGAGGCTGCAGCAGTGCATGTTCATAATTGTTGGCAATTGGAGAAAAACAGCTTGCAATTTCGCCAATGTGAATCTCTGTTCCCCTGCGGCGGCGGCAATTTTTAGCATAGTTACATTCTCGTGCATCAACACAACACGATATGCCAAACAATCAAGTAAGTCGTCTCCGCCAAAGCAGTATGTGATATCATCAAAGATACAAAGTTGCGCGCTCGAGGGGCGAGTCTCTCTGGGTTTAGGTTCTCTCTGCTTGCACTCGCTCGACGACAAAGAGATATATAGAGGGATGGAATGAATGGCAGAGAGATGGAATGGAACCCGGCGATGGCTATCAGGGCTGTGAGCGGGCCCCGCAGCCGCCGCCGCTGCCCCCGCAGGCAGGCAGGGCGGCCAACCCCGCGGGATGGGACGGCGGCTGCTGGTATCCCGGGGGCCCCTGTCCGCCCCCGCCCGCCCCCGCAGGCAGGCCGGCCAACCCTGTCTGGCGGCTGCTTGTCCAACGACAGACTTATCGTGATTCGGGGGAATGCCGCAGCCGCCGCGGCGGGAAAAGGCCCGCCAGCCAGCCAGCCAGCCCAGCCCTGCCGTGGCCGCAGAGCTGACTAATGGCTGTGAACAATAAATGGCCAGTGGAGCGGGAGGCGCGCCGTGACCCGAAACAGCGCTCTCCGGCAGGGGCGATGAGGAAGGGCGAGATGAGGGCCTGTGGCCGGCCGGCCGGGCGTCCGTGCGCCCGGGGAAGACTTAAACTCAATTAACTTTATTTTGGGGGCTTTCGGGGGACAGAAGGCATTGCCTTAGCCTCTCTCTCTCACTCACTCACTCACACACACACCACCAGGTCGCCGACGGGAGGATTGAACTCCTGGTCACGCACCTCCCGAACTCCAAGAGTGAGCGTATGTGCCCCTGCCTGCGCCTGTACCTCGCGCTCCTGGGGAACAGCTCGACCGTCGCCACTTGGGTATGCTCTCTGCACCCCGCGCTCGGGCGCTCTACCCACCCCAAGTCTGGCGGCGCGCGACTCGCTGGACAGGGCGCAGGACGCGGCGGCGCCTGCCTGGCGGGGTCCGCCCCGCACTGCCCCGCTCCGCTCCACCACGCCCCCCGGTCCTCTGAAGTGCTTTCATCCATAAAGGCGGGCGCAGTGAGTACCATTCCCCTGCTGGGTACCCGAGTGGACCTCCCCAACCCTCCTCCCCGCCGCTGTCCCCCTGTCTACACGAGGTCACTTTAGGTTGAGTAAGCTGCCGCTATACTTTTGCTGCTGCTGCTGCTGTTGTTGTCCGCCGGCCGGACCGCCCAGGACCGCCTCAGAACGCACTGCGCGTGGCGGCCGGATGCTGGCAGCTGGGCGGCGCCACGCTACGCCACGCCACGCCGCTCGACGCACCGCACCGCACCGCCAGCCACTTTGATGAATGGTGAGGAATACGATTGATTGTCGGGGGCCTTTCGATCATTCGCCTGGCTCTCCCGCGAGAGAGCGGGGAGGCGGAGGAGGGGGCCGGGGG
>NW_026267420.1:251420-254825 GCF_000697945.3 Frankliniella occidentalis | reverse complement strand
AGAGAGAGAGAGAGAGAGAGAGAGAGAGAGAGAGAGAGAGAGAGAGAGAGAGAGAGAGAGAGAGAGAGAGAGAGAGAGAGAGAGAGACAGAGAGAGAGAGACAGAGACAGAGACAGAGACAGAGACAGAGACAGAGACAGAGAGAGACAGAGACAGAGACAGACAGACAGAGAGGCCGAGAGACCGGGAGACAGAGAGGGAGGGAGATAGAGAGATGAGCCACACAATCCTCTCCGACTTATTTCTCTGTCTCCCGCGCACCCTGGCACCCTGGCCCCGCGGTGCGGCGGGTGCAGGGCGGGCAGCGTGACCCTCGCAATGAATAAACTAGTGCGGTCGCCCCGCTCCTCCCATACTGAGCTCGGACTGGACTCTTTTTTGTCCCCGGCCCCCCGGCTCCGCGCGCGATGCTGCCGCTGCAATCTAATCTATTTATAAGAAGATTACACGGTGTTACATGTGTGTGCGTGCGCGCGCGCGCGCGTGTGTGGGTGTAGTGTGCATGTGTGTGTGAGAGTGTATATTTCGGGGAAGCGCGCGGTGCAGCAGCAGAAGCATGCGTGCCCGTGCCTGTGGCGTTCTTTATCGCAGTTGTTGACAATGCAGCGTGATATTCAACAACGTCGTTGTCATTCATATTTTACAACGTGCTGTTTCTTTTATGCACGAATGATATGAATTTTACGTTTGTATACCGAACGCAGTTTGCGCAAAATTTAGGCATGCGGGTGATAAACGCCACAGGAATTAATGGACTGTACCACAGTACATTTCGCACGGTTGGGTTGCCTTCTCGCTGGGATCGTACACGGTTAAGACACTGGTTGATTTTTTGAGGAAAAAGGCAAAACTTTGAGGAACTCCCATGATTGAGGAAGAAGTCACCTGAAAAGCCCCCTAAAAGACCCTCAAAAAATGTGGTAATTTCGCTCAGTTTTCGAGACGATTTCTCAAAATCTGGGGAGTATGGCCGAGGAGGAACCGACAGGTTGATCTGCCCGCATCCGGCAAGCTGCTAAAATAATAACTGCGAATGTGGAATGTGGGCGGAGGGGAAAAGGCGGGAAAAGGCGAAACAGCGACCCAGGCAGATCTGCTAATATTTTGCAACTTCGCTCACACTCACCAGCAAGCAGCAGCTGGCGGTAAACACCACTATAGTCAAGTGCAGTCAGTCGCTCGCAGCGAGAGAATCCGTGTGCCCGTGTTGGAGTAGTTACTTTAATCAGCTGCGAAAGCTATAATTACCTGCATCTATTCAAGCAAAACCTGCTCTGATAATCCTCTATACCATATACTCTTATTTTTTTCTCTCTCGCTCTCTCTCCCCAATTGTGACGTATACGTGTTTTCGTTTCTGTTGTTGCCCTTCCCGGTCAGAGTAAGTCGGCTGGCTGCGGCGCACGTTTGGCGATATGTGAATGGCTTTTGTGTGATGGGTTGTGACTGACGGTATGTTGTTGGAGTGCCGTGGTCGCTGCTCGCTGCTCAGCCCTCGCTCACGGCCGCCGGTCGTGTATGTCTTTGCTCGCGTGAACCCAGCTCGTCTGTCACTGCCGGGCGGGGCGGGGCGGGGCGGGGCGGGGCGTGGTCGTTGGGACCACCTGTTCCCCGGCGGCGCGGCGCTCAATGCACCTCGCGCTGGCGGCGGCAGTAACGCGGTTCAATAACCCATTTTATTGAACAGCTCCCCCTGGCAGTACACTAATAATGCTGATGGGGAGCAGCAGCAATTAGTATAGTTAGGCGAAATGGGAGGCGGGGGGATAATAAAACATACAAAAGAAATTGGCGCCGGCGCCACTGTAAAAAATACCGTTGGCAGTTATAGTTTGCCAATGGTCCGTACCGTATTTTCAGCGTACGGTCAGGTCGAAACAGTATGAACTGTACTTTCTTGTTTTGGCTAAGAGCTATTGTACGCGACTTCCCTAACATTTTTTAAAGTTACGGTCTGTTCTGTATTTGACACGCGGACCGTAACCAAAAATTACGGTGCCGGACCAGGCAACAAATTTACAGCAGCGCAAGACCGTAGGCCGTTACCGTGTTTTTCTGACAGTGGCTCGCGCTGTGTTCGTTTCGACAGTGTCGCGTCGCGTACGTACGCCACACCTTTACGGCGGGTAGTTGTCGCGGCGCCCCCCTGCGGCGCCCGAAAGCCGTAGGCGCCTAACGAATCTAATCGCGGCGAGAGATCGGGCGGGGCGGGGCGGTGCGGACTGCATTATTGTATGCTCACGCGGCGCAGGCGGGGCGGGGCGGGGAGGGGCGGATGAATGTGCCTCTAACGACGCTGCATTGAGGCTGGCAGGGCACTAATTGGTGGCATTAATTGGCGATTGGACGGCGACGTCGGACTGCGCGGCCTCCGGGCCCGCCAGCGCCAGCCTCCGGGCTGCCCAGCGCCAGCGCCAGCGCAGCCCAGCCTGTGCGCCTCAGCCACCTGTTGGGCGCTCAGCGACTGCTTGCATGTTCACGCCATCGACGGACGTTTCAGCCCTTCGCTTTTTATTATTAATGTTTCAATCAAATTGCATTAATAATGCCGCCTCTGGCTGCTGTAGCCAAGCGGACCCATCTTTTGTATCCCGCGCGCACCTCCATGATTAAATATTTGTTCCTGACGGTTTCTGCGTTGGACGGACTCTTTTCGTTTAAATGCTAATATATTTAATAAGGTTTCTTGTAGGGCGTCTCTTTCACTCTCCTCGCTCTCGTTCTCTCATATTTTGAGGTCCCTTGTACACGGCCCGGTACCTTTCAACAAACCCCCCGCGGGGGATTGGACGGTGCTTCCATTGTGCGGAATAAAAGAATATCCCCCCGCGCCCCCCTCCTCTCCCCAACCTTCCCGCCTTCCACGAATCGTACACAATAGCGCAAATATTGGCCTCGCCCCGGAGTCCCCTGGAGCCTTATCGGGGCCCCGGAGGGCCTTATCGCTGGGCAGCTACTCTGCACGCCGTCGTGCCGTGCCGTGCCCCTGGGTCTGATGTATCGAATCGCCTGCTCTCATCCCCCCCGCGTCGTCGCTTCGTGCTCCTCGTGCCGCACGGATTGACAAACGCTTCTCTCTGTCGCACTCGCCTTATATAGAGGGATCTAGGAAAGTCTCCCTCCCCTTCCCCCCCTCCTCCTCCTCTGTGCGGCTCAAACCACACGACGGCTCCGTCGCCCCGATTTATAATGGAACAGCACGGGCTTGCCCGTCTATAACAACAGTCTGTAATTTTCAGAGAGGCTGCTCGTTTCGTTGCGGCGGGGTAGTCCGCTAAGTCCGCGGGGGTGTTAAACTTTCCGACTTGAGGCGTGCGGCGTTTGATTCATCCCCCCAACCCCGTCGCTCTCCTCCTCCGTGTATCAAATAATCCCCCCTCTCTTGGCTCGCACTAACCCCCCCCC
>NW_026267420.1:244368-245235 GCF_000697945.3 Frankliniella occidentalis | reverse complement strand
CCCACCCCTCATGCGGCATTAATTCAACCCCCTGTCTCCCCGACCGCGACGCGCGCGAGGGAAAAATACGCGCTTGCTTTTAAACATTCATGAAAACAATTTGGTGGGTGACCCGAAACAGGGAGCGGCTGGGCTGACAGTGAGCGGCGCCGAGCGGAAGAGGATAGGGTGCCGTGGGACACCCACCTTCGTCTGGTACCTCTGCGCTGCTGGGCAATGTGTCAATATCGGTCACTTTGCCGCCGCCACCGCCGAAGGCGAGCAGCGAGAAGGCGAGCACGGCGGGCGACGCCTCTCGTGCTATAGGTCGACGCGGCCCACCTCCTCCAGCGCTTATTTGTCGCGCTGCTCCCCTTTGAAGGACCAGGGGGCCGCGAGCTGCGCCTCGAGCGCTGCTGCTGGATAACTGCGACCTGCTTCCGGCCGCCCGAGGGGCTCGTCGGCATTCCGTGTCGACGGTAATATCAACATCGGGGCGGTCCGGGGCCCGCGGCGCAGCGCCTCGTCGCAATGTCGGAACGAAACGCCTACATCTCTCTGGCTCTTCTTTTTTTTCCCTCTCCTTTTCGGGGAAAAAGGGCGTGCTCCCGGCCGCCCTCAACAAACTCCTCGAGGCGAACGCGGCGCGCATTTTTCAGTTTGGTGCACACACCAAGAGCAGAGGCCACACCAACCACCAACCAACCCCCCCCCCCCTCATCCTCTTGCTCAAAAGAACCCTCTCTTCCTACGCCGTTGCCGTTTAGTGGTTCCCTTTTGACGCGGTCTCGCGCCACTGTCGCGAAAATCTCTGTCCTCCTCTGTCGCCGTCGCGTCGGTGCTTTTCCGCGGCTCTCCCCTTTCTCTTCGCGCAGCCCCGCCCCGCCC
>NW_026267420.1:243762-244318 GCF_000697945.3 Frankliniella occidentalis | reverse complement strand
CTTCCCCTCCTGCACTCCCCCCTCCCCTCTCAATGAGTGGAACACATGAGGCTCTCTCGGTCTGGTTGGTCACGCGTGACCCGGCCTGACCCCTCTCCTGTCACGCGGGCCGCCGCGCCGCCGGGGCGCTGTTGGGTCCTCCTCCACCTCCCCCTATGCGGCCGCACCCCATTGTCCGCGGCGGCCGTTCTGACGGCCCCGTATTTTGTCGCGGTGCGCGGGTGATTCGGCGTGCCCCGCGTGCGTGCAGCTGCGAGCGCCTTGTAGGGGAGTCCTTTTCTAAGTCCCGGGGCACGGGGCACGGGGCACGTACCCACTCGTGTCGAACACGACGGGCTGCTCCTCCGCCTCGGCCGGGCGGGCAGGGCCCCTGCTGCGGGGGCGGACTGACTCACCGCGGCTTGTCGACGCGGACGCCGCCAGGGAGGGCCGGGGTGACATACGTAACGCCTGCTTGGCTGTGTATCCCGTGCGGTGGTGGTGGAGGTGGCTCGGCGGGGGTCCCTCGCACTCGCGCGCTCTCTTCGCCGGCACACCGGCCTGTCCGGCCGCCCCG
>NW_026267420.1:232674-234196 GCF_000697945.3 Frankliniella occidentalis | reverse complement strand
TTCCCTGCTGCTGCTGCTGCTGCTGCTGCTGCTCCCTCTCATCGACTTCCGGGCGCACAAAAGCTGAAATACAACTATATACACAAAACTTTTGCTGCTCATCGTCGGGGGGTAGTTCGCGCCTTGCCCGCCTAGCCAAGAGAGCGACTGCATGAGCCCATGGTGGAGAGCGCCGCCGCATGAGCTGGGCCGGGCATTCCGCGCGTCCAGTTCGCGGGGCTCCAAGTCGGCTGGGAGGATGTTGTTTTACGGGCCTATCACGCGCCCCGCCCCGCCCCGCCCCGCCCGGCTGCGTGCTTTCACCGCGGCCAGCAGCACGGGGGCTCTTGCCTTACTCGTACAGTCGGGCCCAGGCCCGGCCCCGGCGCCACTCCCTCCTGCCATCCTCTCATGACCATGTACGCTGACGGTAGCCTCTCCTTCTTTTGCTGTTCCAGGTGAGTCGACCGTCCCGAGCCGGAGGCGGGGCGCGACGCGCGACGCCACAAGAGGTCCTTCGCCGTCTCGTGTGAGCCAGGAGAGCTTGTGCGTGCGTGCGTGTGTGTGGCAGAGTGTGAGTGAGTGAGTGTGTAGGTGTGCTGGCGACACGTCCGTCTGTCTGTCCGTGCGGCATCACACGGCTTCCTTGCCTGCCTGGGATACGTGAGTACAAGCCGCGATAAAAAAAAGGAAAAAAAAAGATCGTCCTTCTCTTCCAACGAGGTAGGATGCAGCAGCGTCCAGCTTGGCTGCGCTGCAAAATTGTAAATAGCAGTCGCGTCGCAGGATGTCCTTATATATAAATGTTTTCCTCTCGATATGACATTGCTTTCCGTTCTGATTGCGGACTTATCCGCGTGACTTGTTTTTTTCGCGTCAGCTCTGATGGAGACGCAGTCAGACTGTTCAAACTGTTTCCGTTTTTTTTTCAATCATTTCTAATGCATTTTGTCGATGCTGGTTTGTATAAGTCTTTGCTTGCTCACTGCTCGCTTCGCTCGCGTTGTAGGAAACGACCGTAAACTCGTCGATAATCCACCACCGATCGGATGTAAAACTTTTAGGCGACGCAGAGTGAAGCAATCGGCGACAAAGTGCCTTGCTTGATCGACTTTTAATGAATCTTCTCTGTGGAGCGAGGGAGAGAAAGATAGAACTAGAGAAGAGCGAGAGAGCTACAGAGCGAGAGAGCGAGAGAGAGAGAGAGAGGAGACAGGGGGGTAGGGAGTGATAGGAGAGACTGTGAATACTTTGAGGCACACCTCTCCACGGTCACGCACGCCAGCGCACGCCACACGCCACGGCCGCGGCTGGAGCGCCCGGTGGGTAGGCAACACGCCCGCGCCCGTGCGCGCCCTCCGCTCCGAGTGCCTACCTCACGGCGCTCTCGGAGTGGAGCTAAGCGAAGCTAGCCGCAACCCACTCGCCCCTCGCCGCGCGGCCGCCACCGCTGCCATCGTCAGCGATGCCACAACACGCTGCGATGTGCCGTGTCGGGGGAGCCCCGAGTTGGTTATAGATTTCCCGGACCGGAACCCCCCCC
>NW_026267420.1:216666-225219 GCF_000697945.3 Frankliniella occidentalis | reverse complement strand
CCCCCCCCCTTCCCCCTGTTCTCTGTCTCTCTCTCGTGTTGGTATGGTCTCCTCGCACCTCGTGCTTTTTCCTATGCTACCCTACGAGCCCCTCCCTAGGCGACCGTTCTATAGGGGGTTGTGAGGAGGAGGGGGCCAGCGCCGGCCCGCCCCTCCGCCCCTCCGCCCCTCTGCGCGTCGCGTGGCGGCCGCCGCCGTCCCGAGGTCCCCGTGTATGCCTCTGGTGCGCTGCGATGGCGTGTGTTGGTTTAGAAGGAGAATGGAGTGGTCCCCGCAGGGGTCGAGGCAGGCGTGGGACTCGGCCAGCAGCAGCAGCAGGAGCTCGGCCAGCTCGGGGCTTGGGGCGGGCGAGGGGGCGGGGTGGCGCCGGGGAGCAGCACGAGAAATGCTCCAAGTTGGCCCGGGCCCCGGTTCGTCCCACCGACCGACAACAAACAGCGCCTTGCCGTCGTCCCTTTCCTCTCTGTTTATGGCGCCAGCCTTGTTGTTTCCTCGTCATGGCGCTGGTGTGGTGGTTGGGCTGGGCGGGGCGGGGCGGAAGACGAGGGCTTTGGTCGGCCTTGGCGCCGCCACGGCCCCTCATCCCTTACGCGTGTATGCCCTCCTCCCTCTCCCTCCCCTCCCCGTCCTCCCCCCCGGGATCCTCCCCGTTGGGGTGGTTGGGGAGAAATTGGATAATTACGACGTGAGGACGCGCGTTCGCGCAATGATGATGGTGGCCGAGCCGAGGCTGGTACTGACAAAAATACTCTGCGCCAAAGTGCACCAAATGTTAAATGACACACACTGCTGCACACTGAACAAGAACGCCGCAACATATTATTTGTTGAAGTTTGTTTGTGTTGGTTTCTCGCTGTCGCTCGCGGTGTGTGACATTTCTCCTGTCATGATGAATATGAATTGCGGTGCAAGCGGCGGCGGCGGCGGCGGTGGCGGCGGCGCCCTGCCGTGCCAGTCGGTGTCGGTCTTAGCACTCGGAGTGTCCGCGCGACTGTTTGTTCGGGGCAAGAAGTGGTGGGGCCTGGCGCCCCCTTAGCCCTTAGGCCCCTCGGTCTATCCGAAGGGTGGCGGATCGGATATTATCCGTCGGTTTGCATGAGGTCCTTAATCAAGCGCTTGCGAGGCCCCCCTCTCTTCCCCCTACCCTCTCGCTGAATAAGCACTCGATGGCCCGCGGCCGCTGTTCGATGAGGATAACGTTTCACCCGGACGGAATGGTTAACCCTTTGGCCCCTAGAGCCTTGCTGCGCGTTGGCCCGCGCCCAGCCCGGCAGGCGGACTTGGAATCTCAAGAGGATTCCATTATTTCCCGTTGCCGCCGAAATAAAAAGGGCTCGGCGCTGGTGGGCAGGCGGCCCGGCCGGGCTGTGCGGCGGTGGGCCCCGGGAAATCGGCGGTGCGGTGGCGAGGCCGTGGTCGATGTCGATGCGGCCGGGCCGTTGCTGGTAACGACCTCTGCCGCAGCACGGGCCTCGGCCTCATGCAACACTGTTGCTCCTCAATCACTTCCCTTTTCCCCCACTCCCTCTCTCTCGCTCTTGCCCTCGCTCTTGCTCTGGCTCTTGCTCTGGCTCTTGCCCTCGCTCTTGCCCTCGCTCTTGCCCTCGCTCTTGCCCTCGCTCTTGCCCTCGCTCTTGCCCTCGCTCTTGCCCTTGCTCTTGCCTTTGCTCTTGCTCTCGCGGCCGGTGACGCACTGCCGGGATGGACGAAGGCCAAGGCCGTGCGGACAGAGGCGCGGGTCAGAGACGTTTGGCCGAGGCCTCGACGGGGGGCTTAGGGACGTGCCGAGCCAAGGTCTCGCGCCTGTTTGACTGCTCGACCTCGGCGAACCAGTGCCAACTCAGCAGAAGGGAAGAAAAGGCAGGTCAAAGGCAGACTGAAAAGTTGTAAAGTTCGATGCTTTGCCTTGGCATTTATTGGATGGAGCTACATTGTGTCTACATTTTTGCCACACTGAGTCCATTTCTCGACACGCCTTTCATGTAACTGTCCCTAACAAGCACAAACGCTTTTTTACAGTAACAGTTGAGATTTTAAACGACGACAGCCTCGGGCTAGGTTTGTCATCGTGATCGTGTTATTTGAGCGCTGACGCGGCTATATTGTTAAGCGTCGGCGGGAGCGACGCGGGGACGTCCCCGAGCGAGCGGCACCGCTGCTGGTGGTTGGGTAACCCGAGCGGCAAATATTGCCCTCCCCCCCCCCCCCCTTCCCCCTCTCTACCCTCTCCCTCTCCCTCTCCAGCTGGAGGGCGGCGGAGCGCGCGGCGCGGTGCAGGGGGATGTTTGTAAAGGGGTATGGTGCACTCCAGCTGGGCCTATAAACTACTTGGCAGGAGGTGTTTCCCGTTCCTCCTGATCGCTTGAACTTGTGAGAAGATGAAAGTTAAAGATGTTCTGCCTACAAATTGCTAAAACTTCTTGCAAAGAACTGTGTCACAGTGCAAATTTTATCCTTAGCAACCTACACAAGAATTTTCCAAAAACTCTAAATGTGATTTTTTACAAAATAAGCCTGTTAACTTAACGAAACTGACTTTGAAAAGGAAACTAAATGGTCGTAAACTCTTTCTCAACGCGAACCTAATTCTTCGCCAAGCAAACAAAGGAAATTCCTCCCGCAAAGAATTTAGCTTGCAAGCAATATACGGTGTAGAGAGACCATCACCCAGACCTTAACCTAGAGCCTAAACCAGTACTAGCCCAGACCGAGAGCCTCACCGAGCCACACCCAGCAGCGGCCGACTCAATTGGGACACTTGGGCTGATTGCAGTAATTGCTTGCGGTGCCCCCCCCCCCTCCCCCTTTCCCTTCCTCCTGCGGATGGCGTGGCGAAGCGTCCACAACTTTAACAATAATTACATCTTCCCCTACCGGTTCGCACCCCCTGCTTTCTCCATCTTTGTTGTCACCCCCATCCCCATTCTCCCCCATCCTCCCCCCTTGGCCCCAATCCACCCTGTTCTCTGTGCTTGACCGCCTGCGGGCAGAAACGAGTAGAGTCTGGAGAGGAAAACGGCCAGGGAAAAATGAAGCTTATAAATGTCCCTCTCTCTGACGCAAGATGAATTGCTCGCTTAGAGGCCTATGGGGAGATGAGGGGCGGGGGAAGAGATTAAACTCGTGCGCCAACTTTATTGATCACGAGCAAAAACTCAGGACCGCTGCTGCTGCTATGGCAAATTATATAACAGACGTGCAAAAAGAAGTACAAACTGCCGTGGCTGTCTCTTGCCTCTATAACCATAAATGACATCAAGCTGCAGCATGTAGGGCAGTGTATGGTTGGTGTAGCCATGTCCTCCGCCTCCTCAGAGTTGTGGAATTTTTATTGGACATTTTTTCAAACGGGGATCTCAACTTTTGCGAGCTTACGGGAGGCCGGGTCGTCGTGCTCCTCTAAAGTAAGTTCGGCCGTTCGAAGCAAGCTCGAGTCGGTGTGTCAGCTAAAGAGGAGCTGGCTTCCTCCCTGATGGGGTCCTTGAGCAGGAGGAGGGGGAGAAGGAGGCGGGCGCGTCCGCACGTCACCCTGCCACCCCATTAGCCATTAGCCGAACGTAACGACCAGGTGACGCGTCACGTGACGGCGGCCCGACACACTGGGGCCGGACCCGCACCGCACGAAACGTGACGGCTCTGACGTCACGTTAATCGGACCACGGCCCCTGCCTTGCTGGCGTTCTTTCGCCACGAGGAGGCGTCAAAGTGATACGGCCGAACGAGAGGGAGAAAGAAGAGTGAGAAAATTGTGTTTGTTGTGGGTTTTTTGTGTGTTTAAATCTTCCCTGTCTACCTTTTATTTCACTCTCTCGCTCTCTGCTAACAATCTCTTTCTTCCGAGTCCTGGCGGGGTGGTAATATAATGGCGTCGCTGAAAAGACGCCGTCGTCGTCGGTTTCGGGTGTTGCCCATTTCAACGAGTAAAGCGATCATCACTCTTTCTTCTTTTCCCCGGTGTTATTTTCTCCTTTTTTCTCGCTCGGGGTTTCTCCTTTTTTTCCCTTTTATTCTCATGATCCTTTTCAAGATTTGAAACCGCGCGCGCTTGCTCTTTTCTTTTATTATGCTGGTGGCATAGACTTGTGCTTTCGACCCCACGCGCGCCCCGCCCCACGCCGCTCTCCCCACCTGTTCGCTTGCAATTCGAGGGTCTACCCCCGCGCCCCCGCGAGCAGCGCGCCGCGTGCGCGTTTGGGGAAGCTGGTAAGCATGTGTCTGTCACAAACGGAAATGAGTTGTGATGTGAATTCTGCCTCGCCTCGCCACGCCAAGCCCGCGTGCACGGCTCGCAGCAGCAGCAGCAGCAGCAGCAGCAGCAGCAGCAGCGGCGGCGGCGGGCTCTCCTCGTGCCTTTGATGTATTGTGGGGACTCGCTCGGCGGCGCCTCGTCCTTTTGCAGCCCCCGCCCGCCCATCCCCGCCCGGCCCCCCAACCCACGCCGCCCCGCCAGCTTCGCACGCCTCAGTCGCCTGCAACGTCGTGCTTTTGCAGTGAGCAGCAGAGCGGCGGAGGCACGGTGTGCCCCGGTCCCGTGCTGCCCTTTCCCCCTGTCACTCCCATAAACACTTGGGGTTGCAAATCGCCCCGGCTGACACGTGTCGCCTGCTGCAGAACGACAGGAGAGGATAAAACGACATTTTGTGTCACATCGCGTTCGCTCTCTAGTCCGTGTGTAGTTGTGTGTGTGTGAGTGAGAGAGGGAGAGGGAGAGTCGTGAGAGCTCTTTGCGCTGTGTGACAGGGCTCTCCTGTGCGCCCGCACGTGCAGGCACTACAGCGCCAGCAGAGCCGTGGGCTTTCGGAAGTCCCCCCAACGGCCCAACACTACTACTACACACCAACACCAGTACTACGCCGATGGCTTTTTGGCCGACACATCCTCTCCTACAGAGTTGTAATCCCTTTGGCTTATGGGTCGGTAGGCAGCCAGGCGCGGCCCGTCCAAACGTCGTACCGGCTCAAAATGCGCTTTGAGCCCTCGCGCACACACGGGGTGGGCGTCGTAGCCACCTCCTCCACCACCGCCACCTAGGCCAGCGCGTCCACCACTCTGAGCAGCACAATGCGCTTTTCACCCTCGTTCACACGGGTTGGCGTCGTAGCCTCCACCAAGCACCACCTCGACCAGCACCTCTACCACTCTGAGCTCAATGCGCTTTGAGTCCTTCGCTCACACATGGTTGGGCGTCGTCGTTGCCTCTACCACCTCGACCAGCAGCAGCACCACCACCACTCAGTGCTCAATTTTTAATGACCCTCTTTTTTTCACTTTAGCGACGGGGCGCACTACGCGACTCGCTCTCTCCCATTAATGAACATCGGCAAGCGCCCGGCACTCGGCGGCGGGGCGGGGCGGGGCGGGGCGGCGGGGTGGATCCACCGCTCTCGCCGCTCTCGCTCCACATGAATAACGAACAGCGTTTCATCCCTTTCATTCGCCGGGGCTGCGGCTCCCGGCCGGATCCCGGATCCCGTTTGCAGAGACGGGACTCGCGGTGGATCTCGTTGTTTCGATAGAGTCGCTTACAGAGTGCTTTTAGCGGCTGCCCCCCTGCCGGGATGTTTTATATGGTGCCGCCTTGCAATCTCGGTTTAGCAAGGGATCAGAATGAACACGGTTTATTCCCTGCGAAAGCCTTTGCGCATGCTTTGTAACCCGCATAAAACGTTTACTAAATGCATTCATGCATTTTTCAAAGCAATTTCTACAGCTCGTAAATAAAACTGCTTCTTAGTTTGCAAATCATCTGCATCTGAATCCTTCGCAATTTGCTGAGCCTTTGCAAACACTTTTCAAAGCAAGAATGTAATAGTGAGAAGCGTAGGGTTCATTCCAACTCCAGACCTGGGCCACAGGCAGCCTCCAAGTGCCTCCAAGCAGGAGGGCCGAGCTCGAGCGAACTCCAGAGACAAGTAGTAGTGGACGCAGCTGCCCCGTCTTTCTCTGTCCCTTCGCCCCCTTAAGTAAGACAGGCGGATGGAGCTGCTGCTGGCAGGACAAGACGGATCTCCCCTCACCTGGCGCTGGACCGCAGGGGGATGCTGCAGGGCACCAGCTGCGGGTGGAGCCCGTCTTCTCCTTTAACTGGCCGTAACCGAACGCAGCTCTCTCCTTCCCACCCTTGCTCTGCTCTTCTCCACCATCCCCTCTCCTCCCCCCAGCTCGTAACTTTTCACCGCCGAAGCGCACCTCCGGCCGCAGCTCACGCCCCCCCCCCTCCCCCTCCCCCTCTTCCCCTTTCTCCTGCCCGCCCAGGGTGGGTCGCAGAAGTGGCAGCGGCCTTGACCCGGATGAGCCGAGGGAGGGGGAGGGGGCGAGCCCCTTGGGCCGCGCACTGGTAGACGCTCCTTGGAGGCAGGCGAACGTGCACCCAGCCCTTCCAATAAATGCATTAACGTGGGAGCAACATTTCTGCAGAACTGCTCGGGCCACTCTCCCACTCTCCCTTTCGCTCCCTTTCCTGGCCTCCCCTCCTCTCTTTATTTTCCACCTCGCTTACCCCGCTACTCCCCAAACCCCAACCCCATCTCGACCTCTCTTGTCGATTATATTCGCTGGACTCTCCCCCATGCGCGGGGATGCTGTGGGCTCGTCAGTATGGATGTAGCGCGATGATGCTGTCGGGGGCTGCCCGTTCACCATATTCTCATTGCTGGCCCAATCTATCGCTCATCTCATACACCCAAGCACTCGATTTTCTCCATGTGCTCGACATTTGCGCTCCTCTCGACAATAATTTTTCGTATAGAAAAAGAAAACTGCACTCACAAAAATCGAGTTCATTGGGGGAAATTGTTTACTACATCTTTTCCCGCGCCTTTTCTAGGTGCAGATTATACCAGCTGCTTCTCTGCTTACTGCATGGTGGTGGTGGTACAGTGTAGATATAGCTTCTATATGAAGTAACTGCCAGGCTCCAACCCCTAACCCCTTCCCCTAGTCTGTTAGAGAAAAATAGAGGGCTCTCTTTCTGCCCCGGCCCGGCTCCCACCCTCTCGCCGCCTCGGGCGCAGCGAGGAAAAGAGGAAGTACAAACATCTGCATGTTCATCTTTAATATTTGACGGCGGTGCGCTGTCTGGGGATGCTATATAGAGAAGAGATTGATTCGATTCCGATTTCAGAATAAGAATAAAGGGGGAAACACATGGAGTCAAGACGAAGAGTAAGCAAAATGGGAGAGAGGGAGAAAAAAAATCAGGAAACAAATAAGAGGAGACAGTCGTCGTATGGAGGGAGCCTCTTTTCAGACAGACGACAGCCAGTCCGTGTGTGTGTCGCTGGCGCGCCGCCGCTCGGCCTCATTTTACTGGAGCGTCCTCCAAGTCTGGCTCACCTCTGGGCGGGAGGACCCCGCCGAGATTGGATGGGACCTGACAAGCACAACCCCCATACCCCTATCCCTTTCTCTCTCTCCTTCTGTCTGGTTTTCTCTCTGTCCCTCTCTCTCTCTCTCGCTCTTGCTTGTTCGCTCCTTCCCTTCCACACAGTGGACGGGATCACCACACGATCGGCGGGGGCACATTCTCTACCACTCCGAGAGACTCCGGGAGAGCGTCTTTGAATAACTCTGTTTGCTTCCTCCGAGAGTGCCTTGCCGCCGGTCCGTCCGCAGTGCGGGGGCCTCTGGACGGATGGCCGGCCACCTGCGTAACAGATGGACGGGTGGATGATGTTTGGAGAGGCGGATGTTGATGGTGTTTGAATGAGTGGATGGGTGGATGATTTTTTGGATGGGTGGATGATTTTTGGATGGGATGATGATCGTTGGATGGGTGGATGAATCGATGCTGTTTCGATGAAGTAATAGATGGAGGCCTCCGTGATGGATGGATTTGGCAACGTATGGATCGAGCCCGCCGGCTGGTTGGCTGGCCCTGGCTGGCCGGCCATATTCAAAGCAGCAGTCTGATGAAGCAAACTTTGTCGCTCCGCCTAACCCGAACTACTGGCGACACGACGCTTGCCTGTGACAGGGGCGGGACGAGGGGGCGGGGGGCGCCCCCGACATCATGCATGTGACGACTATGGCAGCGCGGTGGGCGTCGGGGCTTCAATTCGACACAGTGTTTTGTGTATTTGGAGGGGGGTGGAGAGTCTATGTGCGTCGCACTCCCCGACCGGGGCGAGCAGCAGCGCAGCGGCGGTGACGGCGGCGGCGGCGACGGCGGCGCGGCGGGGGCGGAGCGCCCGGCGGGGTAGGCAGGCCCGGCCGTCGCGCCTGTTTGCCGGGCTGCCTATCTGCGATCCGCAGGCGCTCTCCGCCCCGCGCCACCGCTGCGCCGCCCTGCCGCGCCCTGCCCCTCCCGACCCCGGCCGCGGCCTTGGTCGGTACCCCCGGCTCCGAGAGGAAAAGTTTGCGGGCGGCGTATATACGCGTCTCTGTAGCGAGAGGCCACTGGAGAAAAGAAAATGCGAGGCGAAATGAAATTAGTCGTGAAACGGTGCGCGTTCGTTATTGCACGTATACACCCGACCGCACTATACGGCCGCGCGTGTCGGTGAGTGAGCGACTGTGTTACTGCTGTTGTTGCTCTAAGCCTGCCGCCCCCCC
>NW_026267420.1:211221-216586 GCF_000697945.3 Frankliniella occidentalis | reverse complement strand
CAGGGGCGCGGGGGCCAGGGGGACTGCGTGCTGCGGGCGGATGATTGAAGTACGTCTCTGCTAATTAATGCTCCCCGGGGTGGAGTGGGCGTCCCCTGCCGCCTCGCCCGCGCCTCGCCGTGCTCAGGTGCACCCCCGTCCCCTTCCCCTTCCTGACATCCCCCAACACCCACCCCTACCTCCGCCCCGCCGCTCAACCCTCCTCCAGCCGCCCGCCGCCCCCCTTCAGCAGCAGCTCCACTTACCTTTTCGCTCTCCCAACTTGTTCTTCGTTGTGCGATGAGCGCTGCTGAAACTTCCCCTCCCGCCACTCGCTTTACAAGCGCGAGGGTCGCTGTCGCCGCCGTGTTCAACGAGCCGAGGAAAAATAAAGCGCTTATTCTCGTGTCGTTTGCCTGATTCAATTCGCCATCTCGAGAGAGTTTTCAATGAAGTGATTATTTTGCAACGCGCCCGCGGTGGGGGAGGCTGGCATGCTGGCGGCGGGTAGCAAAGCGCTTCTGCGTTCGGCATCCCTTTATTCTCCTCGAAGCCGGGGCTTTTGTCTCGGACGCTCCAGACCGCAGGACCGCTTCGGGGCTGTGGTCGGGGTGGTTCGCCCCGCTGGAGTCCGGCTATGGAGTGTCCGGTCCAGTCCCGATCTATAGGCAACACTGCCAAATCCCTTACACGAAGCCTTGGCGCAATGCTATTCGTATTATTGGGCTACAATCAATTTACTTTTCGCCGTGGCTCGGCGTTGCACCAAAGCACTCTGTACACAGCTTGCAAGAAGGCATTTGCAGTTGCAAAAGTAATAGTGTTGGTCCTCTATTCAAAGCCCCGCCTGAGTAATCTGTTCGTACGAGTACGAGGTGTTTGCGAAACGCGCGAGACGCCGTATACGAGTTTAACGGTGTCGTGGAGGGGCAGGGCGACCCGAAAGTAGTGCTTGTCCAGTCGCACAAAAGGACCCAATGACAGCAGCCTAGCCTCGCGTAGGAGGAGCTCTTGCTCGCCTCGCCGCTCCGCTCTTGCCGAGGAGAGGCTTACCGACCGGCGGGCTCGCCAGAGAACACAAGCGCCTTGATGAGATGCTTACTGGAGTATCGCTGGGGCCGACAGGGAGACACGGTCGCATCATTTGTGAGGGCTTTTCCAGCGATCTGTGCACGACTTTGCGGGGAACTGTGTTCGCCCAGCGGCGGTGTATGGCGGTTTGACCTTAGCGAGATGCCTCCCTTCGCCGCCGCCGCACGAGCCGTCGCCACGGGCGCTCTGGTCCCCTCGTAAAAGGCACCGCCTTGCTAAAGGTCATCAAAACTTCCAGCCGCGCGCGCCGGTGTCGGGGGGAAAGTTCTCACTTCCTAAATGCCAAAGGCGAGTCGTGTTCACACTCTTTCGACCTGCCGGGCGCCATTCCTGCGGTTGTCCTTACACAGCACTTTACACCCACTTAAAAAATACAACCTGCTGATATGGCTTTAGCACCTTTAATACTTTCTGTGCATCCCTTAAAAATAGAAACCTTTTGTTGTTTTGTCAGTGTTTTTTCTGGCTTTTGAAGAGGGCGACGGGAGCACTTTTTCCTGGACTTCCCTCGCAAGTGACCACTACTGTGTTTCTTTGTCTTCCCTTCACCCTTCATATTTTTTTTACGAGTGTCTGTTCTTCTTTCCCGTTTCGGCGCCAAAGTTTTCATCTTCCCAGGGAAAAAAGGCCTAGCAGCAGTGGAGTGCTGCTCCAGCTAGCTGGTTGCTCTTTTCGCACCGTGAAATAATGGCACGAGTTTGTCTCTCGCTTCGGTCGCTCTAAAAGAAGGGAGAAAAATTCTATTAAACAAGAAAACACGGAGTTTTATGAACGCCTAGCTTGCTTTCGCCCGTTTCCTCGCCCTCTCCCATCATAGGCCTAAGTGCTTTGAGGGAAACCCAAGCTGCGTGTGCCACATACCTACAAGTATGCGGCAGTCATACACTTGGATTTCCAGCAGTACACGCGCTGCCCCTTCAACTTTTTCTCCGACTCGCTCCTCCCTCCGCTTTGCCCCCGTCGCCTTGAACTTCCGCCGGGCTACGCGTCGTCGTGCGCCCGTGCAAATAGAGGGGAGTGTGACGTTAACAAGTAGCTGCTCAATCATGGAGGGTGTTTCCGCCGCCCCCGCCGGCAGATCGACGGCGGCGGCGGCGCCGGCGGGTGGTGGGGGCGGGGGTCGGGTTGACAGGGGCATGGAGGGGTTAGGTGATTGTGAATGGGGGTCGCTGCCATTAGCCTAACAAGCCGCCGGGCGCTATATAACTAACGTTGTTCGCGCCGCCCTGCGGGGTGGGGTGGGGGCGGGGTGGTAGGCAAGGCAGACGACCTCCCCCGGTCTCCCAACGTAATAACCATGCAGCGACCACGCCCCGGCTCGCGCATGCGTTCGCCAGCTTAATTTATTTTTTTTCACCCTTCCTATCATCCTCCCGGCCGAGAAACAAATCAGCAAGTAATTTGCGCAGAACAGCACTAGTAAACAACCCGCGCCAAGCAGGCTTTAGAGAGAGAGAGAGAGAGAGGGAGAGATAATATGGTAGCTGGCGCTGTCGGCGGGTCCATAAGCTCTGCCCGCAGCTCCAGCCAGCGGCGCAGCGGTCGGGGCCGCAACAGGCTGCCGCCCGGAGCACAGACAGGCATAGCCATTATGGATGACGCCCACACCGCGATGTGGTAAATAAGGGATGTTGTATCGGCCGCTAGCAGAACCAGCTCCGCCATGTTTGCTTGTATTGTTTCCCTCCCCCCCCCCCCCCCTTGGATTCTGTTGTTGCTGTTTGCTATGGTTTTTCATACCTTTTAGGCCCGACCGTTTGATAGAGCGAGTTTGAAAGCCTTTTGAGCGCGTTTGTTATTGTCGGTCCCTGCTTCCCATGAGCTCGACCTCTGGCCTCGCCTCTGGCCCAACCTCTCTATCCGCCCCTCTGGTGGCGGCGGCGGCAGCTGTGCAAAGCTGTGTGTCGCACAAACCCGGCCGCTAATCTGGACCGACAGGACGCCAGGGTTGTTTGGCTGGCCCGCTCCCCTAGGGCTGTGCGGTATTGAAATTTCAGTACCGAACTTCGATATTTAAAAAATACCGAAACTTGTCGGTATCGGGTATCGATACCGTACCGAAAATATCGAAATACCGAAATATCGGAATACCGAAGTATCGAAATTTCGACAACAGAGAAGCTGACGAGGAAGTGAAACAATTTGGGCACTTTGAAACTACCTCACTGAGCTAGATAAAGGCGCCGTCGACGCGACCGACGATATCGACGAAGTGAGGTCGTCTTCCTCTCCCTGCACGTCGACATCATCCGCGTCTTCTTGAACAGTTAACTTCAGGGCCTGGTACTCGAAAATGTGGTTTGACCCTCAGATGTGCCCAAAGCCCCGTCGTGCAGCCCTTCTTGACGCCTACAGGCCGCCGGAGTCCCAAAGTCTTCGTATTATGGAATTACCGAAATATCGTAATACCGAAATACCGAAATTCCCAAACCATCGGTATTTTTCGATATTTCGATAATATCGAAATATCGATCCCGAATTGCAGAAATTTAAAATACCGAAGCATCGGTATAAAAAAAATACCGATATCGTTTCGGTATTCCCGAATATCGCACAGCCCTACGCTCCCCTGCCCGGCCCCGCCTTGCTCTCCTCCCGTCGGTGTAGAATTATTCGCCGCCCCGGCCACTTCGGCCTGGTAATTAATTTAATGGGAAGAGGGAGAGAGAGAGAGAGGCGCGCGCGGATACATAGGGAACTGTTGCCGCTGCTGCCAACGTTTTTGTTGCCACTCTCGAGGGGAAATTCGTATATATTCGCACGATTTCGCGCCCGTGCGCCGCGCCGACGCCGACGCGCTGCTTTTTCGCCCCGCGGCCAACACGGCGCTTTTCCACGGGAAATGAGATTCAACCCCCAACGAACAGCAAATAATGGAAATTCTCTGCTATTTTCCGGCCGGCCGCACATCAGATTGAACGCCCCCCCCCCCCCAGCATTCCCTCGTAACCGGAAGTGGGCGGCGGATGTGGGTTCCCGGAGGAGGCCGACGCTGCTTGTCTACGACCCCCGACCCGGAGGACCTTCCGTCCGTGCCGACCTTGACCCTGCGGCCGACCTCCCGCCGCCGCTGCCCCGCGGTGCCCGCGGTCACCCGGAAGGGGGCGAATGAAGGCCCTGAATAATAATCACACCATGAAATAAATGTGTGGATTTTGCAGCGATGAATTTTAAGCTATGACGTGCCCTACCGCTTGTGTGGGAGCTGGGGCCTCGCTGCTCCCAAATTATTTCTTTTCTCTCCCCCTCGCCCTTCCCCTCTCCCCCAATCCCCGTTTCGCGCCAAACGGTGCTATAATATGGTAATCGCTGTTGAATGCATAACTAGCTGGCCGACTGCATAGCGCCGGCTAGCGCCCCGCGGGGGGTTCACCGTCGAGCGTGCGAAAAAAGGGTTCGTGATGGAGGAAGTGGATGCGGAAGTGATCGTGGTCGTAAATGTTGCAGTTTTTTACCTTCCGCTTTGTTGTTTCAGCCTCTTAGGGCTTTTACGCCGTCCCGGAGAGCTATGCGCTTAGAAGCCCACGCAAGGGGCTGAGCTGATGTGAGTGGCTCCGCGGCTTTGCAGGGTGGTCGCCCTCGGGCGCCCCTCTGCGTCTGCGTCCCTTTTGGAGGGGCCGACTTGAGGCCGGCTCGGCTATACTACAGGAGAAGAGGGATTCGCCACTTCTGTCGGTCTCTGTCCGGCCGGCTGGCCCCTGCCCCCGGGGCGGTTGAGAAAGTGTCTCGCAGCGCGTTGGGGTGGGGCTTAGGCCTAACGGAGCTCCTCCCGGGGCGTGTCCGCGAGGGGGCTTTACTCGCGGACGGGGCGCACCACCTCCTCCTCCTCCCCCTTCCTCCGGATGCCACTCGCAAGACAGTCCTGCTCCTTCCTCCGGCCCGGGCCGGGGCCCGGGGCGGCGCGCAGCTCGGCCTGGCTCGCAACTTTATAAGCGCGTTTGGAGAGCAGGGCGACGGGTTTATCTGGCGCACCCCTCGCCTGGTGTTTGGATATCATCAGCCCCGCCTCATGCCCTCTCTGCGTGTGCGTGTGTGCGTAAAGTGTGAGCGTGTGAGTGTATGTGTGTGTGGGAGAGGGGCGGTTTCGGCGGAGCAGGAGGGGAGATGGGGCAGTACTTGAGGACAGCCCTACCCCCACCCTCTCTCTCTCTCTCTCTCTCTCTCTCTCTCTCTCTCTCCCTCTCTTGCCCCATCTCGTAAACCAACTCAATTTCTCCACCGCCTCCCGGGGGGACGTGTCCGCCGTCTTTACGTCCGCGCCTCGAGGCTATGGGGATCCTGTGGATCCCCCCTC